>NW_027332421.1:414987-543363 GCF_000442705.2 Elaeis guineensis
TTAATTAAAAAGTTTCTCCCACTATTGTATTCGAATTGGTAGCCTCTATCCTAATTCAAAGAATTACTCTAATTCCTTAATGGGTACTAGAATCCACTTAGACTGCACACAAGCCCAACTTTGCTTGGCCAATCTATTACATCTAAGGGTAGGTTCATAACCAATTGTTTCTCTAAACAATTTTTGATAATTTTAATTTTACTCTAGAAACCTAATCAGTAGGGCTTTGGGCCTCCACTGTAAAGACCGATTAGGTTCAACCATTAACATGACCATACTTGGTGCATCTAACCAATGAATGATTAAGTCCAATTTTGGTTGGCTCACCTAACCACCATTAGAGAGATACTTTCAAGCCGTCATATGATGAGTGATAATTCTATTAGTCAACAAGCACCAGGCCTTTGGGTCTGCAATGATTATTGAGTTAATGGACTTATTATCAAATACCTTAATGAGGAGGCTATGACTCAGTTATCTCTATAACTTTGTCATTTTAAGGACCTAATAATTTTAGAAGATTTAAATGATTGAGAGGATGAGGTCAGATGAACCAGCTTATCATGATCCTCCATTGGCTTCACCAAGTTAGCTTAAGGGGACCATTAAAAGGCTAGTCTAGGAGCACCTAAATCAGTCACACTGATTTACCTAGCTGACATGGGTCAGCTCGAATAGTCAAGTGATCCGATCAAAACATAATTTCACCAAGAGGCCACGTAAGTTCGATCAGTGGAAGGGTCGGCCAAAGCTTGCCTTAGACACCATCAAAAATGGCTAGGTAAGCGGGCTCCCAATTAAAAACCACCGGTCTGGTTTACCTTAGACACTAACTGGTTTAATTAGTTTTGATTAGATCAACCTAACAGTTCGTGCTAGACTGCTTAGCCAAGAATCAAGTCTATTTGGTTCTCGTTAAAGACATGGACTTGACCAACTACAACTATTGTAATTGATCTAGAGAATCCTTGACCTAATCTATGACAACAATTGATTAGATTTAGTCAATTCTCTAATTAAGTCCATCTTTAATCTAACCATAGGTCTAACCAATTAATCGACCTAATTCTCACTAGCCCATTAACCCAATGTATTATGGTTTGTGTCTTGGGTTCTTCAATTCACAATCCTAGAACCTAATCAAACAACTTCTTAATTCTCAATTAAGTTTTGGGCTGAGGATTGGGTTCAGCTTTTTGAAAATAATTTTTATATTTATAAAATAATTTTATAATATGGTTCTACCAATCATATTGCATGTTTGATTCATAATCAAGATACAAATGAAATAAACATGAAACTACTTTAGATCTAATCTAAATATGTTCATGTAATTGAAATAATTTTAACTTTAAATAATTTCTTTGCACAAAAATTATTAACAAAGAGATTTTATTTTAGATTTAAATACTTTTTAAATCTAATAAATCATAAATTTAATCTAGATCATATCTAATAAATTTATGATTAAAGATAGATGTACACGAACTAGGATAATCTTTACTCTGTAAGGGATAAACCTTACAGCAGGACAATCTTGCAGTTCGTGATTGATCTAAAATTTTAATTTTAGATTTAATAATCAGATTATAAATTAGATCTAATTTAAAAAATAATTTAAGCATGTATAAATAATCATATAATAAACAACCTGAGCTCTGATACCAATTGAAGGAACCAGATCTAGGGTTTCAGGGTTAGATCTTGAAACTTTTTGAGATCAGACAGTGGAAGACTGAAATAAATCAAAATTTATTTTTTAAAATTAAAGAATCTTTAGATCTAAGATTCTATTATATGATTATTATATAGTATTAAATAAAAATTAAAATATATAGAGCATGAACTACATGTTGGTCATATCAACATGTTTCTATACTACATCTAATGTATGTATTAAACAATAGATCAGATCTATTACCTTGCAAGTTAGACATTCTAACCTTGCTGATTCGGATTTGAGGATGATGTTGCAAACCGCACATACATCCGGTCTCTAGGAGTCATCCATACGAGACCACAAATCTCGACCAGAAGTCCTGCTTCAAGAAATCAGCACAGTATGCTAGTACTGCACTGATCCTTCTTCGATGGTTGATCAGGTGCCTCCTTCTTCTTGATTTGGGCTCTTCCAAAGATGAGAAGTAGGAGGAAGAGTTTTAAATCTAAAATTCTCTTAGAAAACTCAAGATGGAGGAAGAAAAGAGATGAAACCCATAATCCTAGAAGAAGACCCTCTTCTTCTTCTCTTTACTCTCTCCTAGACACCCTGTCTTGTGTCTATTATATCTCCACGACCCAAAGGTCTTTCTCTTTTATTTTTGGATGCCCCAAAGGTTATTCAAATCTATATAATATATAAAAATTTTATAAATAAACTCATTTTATAGAGAGAGATATGATAGAGTCCTTGTCTAGGTCAAATACCTAGTCAAGGCTTATCCAAATATGGCAAGATAAGGGGCACCCAACTCTTGGATGCCTCCTCCTTATTTTCATACATGGACTACCAGAAAGGGTGCACAATGTGTGCCCTAAAAGTCATAAAAATCTTAGAAAAAATTTAGATAAATTTGGTACAAAAAAGAAAGAATTTTGGATTTCTAAAACTCTATCTCATAGAATTTGAAATCCAAACTTATTCCTACTTTGATTTGATCCACAACCACTTTCCATGTATGAAAGAAGAGAGAAAACCTTTTGGACATAGGAAAGACCTGGGAGAGGGCTTTTGTCTCACAAAATAAGAGAAGATTGGCGTGGAATAAGAGAGAGGACGTGGGGGGTCTTATGTGGCGCAAGGTGGAATCCTTGTCTTACTAGGATTCTATCTTATGACTTATTTTAATTTGATTTCTCAAATCAAATTAAACTAAAATTAGATCAATCTAATTAAAATAAGTCTTAACCTAATTAAAATCTAATTTAATCAGATTAAATTAGATTTAAATCTAATTTAATTTTTAATCAAATTAGAAATTAGTTTGACCCAAGTCCTAATTGAACTAGGACTAGTTTTTTTTCTTGCACTTAGCTTATCCAATAAACTAATTGAACTTGATCCAATCAAGCCTAAATCAAATATAATTAAATTATATTTAATTAGACTTAATCTCAACCCATTAGCTTAATCAAATTAATCCAATTAGTAATCGAATTGCTAATCAATCCTCTTGCAACACTTGCACTAGGTTAAATGTCAATCGTATTGATCATTTAACCTTAGAATGATTCTTAATCATTGATCAACCATCTGATTGGATCATGAACTCTAATGTGTGTGATCTCATAGGTCCAAACTTAAATTAATAGTACAGAAATAAATTTTTATACCAATCGAAGTGACCATCTAGTAATAGTACCCAACGATCGGATAGGTCGAATATGTAGAACAACATCCTTAGAACCCATGCGGATATAGTTTTCATATAATTCATCTCCTTGACCAAAATGATCATAGGACACCTCAGAGTTTAACTATCAACTCTGATCAAGTTGTCCACATTGTATTTCAAAATATCAAATCCATCTGATGGATTACCCTGGCCAAGATTTTGCTAAATTGAAATACAGTGACTTATTCTTTTCCAACTCTTGGAGTGGTGAATCCCATCTCGATCACACTCTGACTTTGCAAGTACTTGACTATGCCCAAAAGTCTTCCATCACTGAATTAAAAATTCAGTTAGTCCAATACCAAAGCACAGTGAGTTGCTTGCAAGTCACTGAGGTGATCTCAGATCTAAGGGACACTTATACCTATATCCCATCAGAGATATTTTCGACAGCAGCATGCTCTGAAGTTGGTCATGTTCAATAATGATGTATCCTTACATCTCACCTGTATGCCATACCAGTGTCTCCATACTCCTTGATTAAGAGGACAACCAACCCATATGGCCTACAGCGACCTATACTCGATAGAAGCTGTCGTCCTTATTAACAGCCTATCATTTGGTCGTGAACAGTTTTAAGGACTAATCGATAAATTTCTCTTTATCAAATCTAAATAGTCCTAAGAACTTCATCATAACAATGGAGTTCATTAGAAGATGAATGCTTATGATGAAAATATCAAATATATTTTATTTATTAACAAATCAGTTACCATACTTGGTTGCTCAACTATCAACAGCTTTACTATTAGCTTTTGAGACATATTTCTCAACAAGATTGATTTGGATAAGAATAGATTCTCTTGATAAAGAATATTTTAAAATCTAATTTCAAAATCTTTCTTTTATCAAAACTGAATCAGATTTGGATGTGAGATAGAGAAGGAAAAAGACTCTTTGGTGTGAAAAAATCTCATAGTAAAAACTATTTATGCATGGAGATAGATGGCATGCAAAGTGAATTGGCACAAAGGAGAAGAGTACTATTCCAATAAGGATTCTTATTTTTTTATTTAAATTCAAACCAAATCATATCTAGTCTAGCCCAAATAAAATAGATAAAACTTAATCTAATTAGATTCATAAATTTTTAATCAAATTTTAATCAAATTAAGAATTGATTGAACTAAAGTTCTGATCAAATCAGAGATAATTCTCTCTTAGCGATTAGGTCATCTCATAACCTAATCAAATCAAACCTAATTGAATCTAATTCAATTAAATTTTATTTAATAATTTTTACTCAATTAAATTGAGATAATCAGCAATCTAATTATTAATTAATTCTCTATTAATTCACTAACACTTGATAAATTAATTTATTATAACTTTTACATAAGGTTAATCATCAATCGAATTGACGATTAAGTCTTTGAATGATTCTCAATCATTGATAAGCCACATGATCCATCAGAAATTTCTTTTGAGTGTGACCCCATAGGTTTGAACCTAAGTCGGTAGTACAGAAATAACTTTCTGAACCAATCGATGTAACTATTTAGCAATGATGATCCGACGTCCAGATAGGTCGAATGAAGGCGAAGCAACATTCAAGAATCTATTGATGTATGGTTACCGTATAATTCATTCCTTTGACCCTAATACTTGAGGAGACTTAAGATTTAACTGTCAATCTTAGATAAGTCATCCACATTGTATTTCAATCTTTTTTAAATCCATTTCATAGATTATCCGAGCTCAAATTTTGTTAAATTGAAATACATTGATACATTAACTCCTACTAATTTGGAGGGGTCAATCCCATCTTGACTCATGCACTGACTTGATAAGTACTTGACTGTATCCAAAAATCTTTCATCACTGAATTAGAAACTCAGTTAGTCTGGTACCAAAGTACAGTGAGTTGTTTGTAAGTCACAGTGATGATCTTAGATCGGAGGGATACTTATACCCATACCCTTTGCAAGCTATCCTTGACAGTAGAGTACTATATAGTTGATCATATTCAGTGATGATGTACTCCTACATCTCACCTGTATGTCATACCAATATCTCTATACCATTTGATTATGAGGACAACTAACGCATATAGTGCACAAAACCTACACTTGATATCACTATCGTCCTAGTAATAGCGTATCGTTTGATCGCGAATCAATTGAAAAATTACATGATAAATCCTCTTTTATCGATCAAAATAATCTTAAGAACTTTATCACAACATAGGAGTTCATTAGAAGATGTGACCTTATGTTAAATAAGACCAAATAATTTTTATTATTTATTAATTCATATACATTTATAATTAGTACAATCGTCAAACGATTGGTTTTAGGACATAATTCTCAACTACTGATTCAGATTTTATGTCTGATCTCAATAATAGAAAATCTATATCAAGGTATATGTTTGTATGCAATGGTAGCACAGTTAGCTAGAAGAGTTTCAAGCAACCCATCATAGCAAATTCTGTTGGGATCTGAGAAGTGCAACAGAAGATAGAATTCAAAAATTTTTTCTTAAAACTCAAGTCTCCCGAAAATCCAAAACCCTAGGACCCCCTTAACCATGTAGTAAAAATAACTAATAGGTATAGAACTCATACCTATTAAGTCGATGAAGAAAGGGAAAAAGTCAGTAATTGATTCCATAAGACTCTCAAGTGTGAGTCCTCCAATGTTGATCCACACAGAAAGTTGATCAAAGAATTGCTCCAGCAGAACCTTGTCTATGAACTGCTTCACTAATTGAGCGTCTTAGCCTAACACGGACCAAGACCCCTCTCACATGAACCCTTAGTCTTTCTTTCTCACTCTCTCTAATCTCTAAATCACCTCCTACTCTCTTTCTAAGCCTTGTCTTAAAATCAACGACTTATCTTAATAGAAAAACTATGTGCTAACAAGACAAGGAAGAGAGAGGGATTGATTTTATCTGAGAGTTTGATTATCTTGGACTCTCAAAATGAGTCTTATTTATAGGAGCAGAAGGGGCACAGAAAAGGGCTCAGATATGCCTCTTCACATATCCTTCAAATCAGCATATCAAAAAATTAAGATACTTATTTGAGAAGGACTCTTAATTTTTAGATACGTTGATTTAGGTTTTGCTCACATCCGTTGGCAATCGGATAAGCTTTCAATATCTTTTTTTAAATTAAAAAATTTCTAATTTTGTCATCTAAAAAGCTCTTTGAACGAAGCTTCTGATGGCATAAATTTTGAGGTGTGACTATATCCCAACAAGAAGAAATTTTGGCATGAAGTCACAACTCCTCGCATTACTTCATCCCACACATGCCAAGAATTAAGGGACATTTGAAGTTTGTGCCATCCAGATAGAGGGCTAAGAGAGATCCACATGGGTCTTAGTTTAGATTAAAAGGATTTTCAAAAGTTCTTAACCGAACCAAACAATTCAGTGTATAAATTTTATGGCATCCCATCTATGTTTGGCGTCCATTCAAAACTCCATGCAATTTTAAATAAAAATCTTGATCTTATCAGAATTCAAGGGGCATGGGAGGTTTCCTTATCTATCTAAAAAACTACTCAAAATAAGTGATTAATGTGTAGAAGGACTCTTGATCCTTTTGCATGTAGCTTTTATTTCGTCGCACAAATATGGCATGCTAGAGTCCAAGCCCCTTTGGACTCTGTGATATGGGCGTGGATAAGGCTTGGGGATGCCCAAACTTGGCTATACACTTTAGGGTTGATCCAATCAGGATCCTAAATAAATAGGTAAGTCTAATTAAATAAGGTTTAAGCCAAATCTAATTTGCCTAGGAGCTTGAGTTAGCCAACAAGTGCTAGCTTGTTAATTAGATACCCAAATAGATTCAATTGACCCATAAAATGAATCCAATTGATTCTTTAATTAATTCCTTGATGTGTGTAACCCATTGGATTTCACATCTAGTTGGTAGTAGGTCTAAATGCATTTTGATCAAGTTAGATTAGAGCCGATCTAATTAATTTAGATCGCATGCCGACCCAAGTTGTCTAATTAAAATTCTTTCTAATTGACTCATGAATTAAACTCTTTAATTTATGAAAATCTACAAGATAAGATTGATGTCTAGCAATATATCATGCCTACCTAGAAGATATAAAATTTGATAAAAATTTAAAAAATATCTTTTAGTGGCAAGTTACTATGCAATTCAATCCTTTGATCAATCTTTATCCCAATAAGCGATGGTATAGAATTAAGTCAAATCCTAATACTTATTCATTGGATCTCATCATGCTAATGAAGATTCGATTAAAGAAGCATTAGAAACCATTTTAATCTTCTTTTGCTTTGATCAAAGACTTTTTGAGTCATCATTTGACAAGATAGCTTAGGATGACAACTCCTCTTATCAGGAGTGATCGATCCCTTGTTGACCGAACTCATGATCTTCATACACAATTCACCATAGCCAGAACACCTCATTCATGACTTAGTCATAAGTGAGTATGAACTAAAATATAGGTTTATGTGAACAAGATCTCATGGTGGTCTCAGGTTTAAGAACCAATTGCATAACTCCCACTTAGAGAACCCTCTTTTGATATGTATATAAGGTTTCCATAAGAAGTTCTCTTTTAGTAGGTCAATTCAGTGAACTTATTATCTAATGAGCACCCACATCCTTATATTAGTGTCTCATATAAGTGACTTGTAAGATCAGCCACCCTCTCTATAGAGCATATATAGGATGTGCCAGTTTATCTAAAATATTGATCCCGGACTCAATGCTCCTACGACTAGGAATGATTTTAGATTAAGATTTTAGGATTTTAGGTCTTACAGTTATGACCACTTCATGACCCCAAAACCATTGTCCTAATCTATGAGGTTTATCATTATCTTTTAAATATAGAAAGACACAACTCTAAATGATGAATCAAAAAATACCTTTATTAATGTATAAATGTCAATACATGAGTTGGGGTTTTATAAAGATAAGTGGCATCGAAATACAAATTCGATTGGTTTTAGGGCATCTATCTTTCCTTCTCCCACTTGCACTAAAGCCAATCGCCCCTATATTTTAAATCAATATTATCAAGATGACGATCAAACAACTGTAATGGTAAGACTTTAGTGAATAGATCTTCTATATTTTCTTTATCTCAATCCATTCAATAGATACATCTTGTCTCTCGACAATCTCTCGAATAAGATGATAGCGTCTAAGCATGTGCTTGGATCTATGGTGAGACCTCAGCTCGTTTGTTTGAACAATAGCTCTAGTGTTATCACAATAAAGTAGTATTGGTCATTTATTTTCAAGAACCACTCCTAACTCAGTGATGAATTTTTTCATCCAAATAGCTTTCTTGGAGGCTTCACTACCAGCGATATATTTTGCCTTAGTGATTGAGTTAGCTACAGTCTGTTGTTTGGATCTCTTCCAACTCACTGCTCCTCCATTTAAGAGAAAGACATATCCAGATATTGATTTGCTATCATCTAAATTAGACTGAAAACTAAAATCGGTATATCCTCCTAATTTTAGCTCTGATCCTTCATAGATTAAAAAAATATCTTTAGTCCTTCTCAGGTACTTAAGAATGTTCTTCACAGCTTTTCATTGTTCTTCTTCTGGATTATCCTGAAATCTACTGGTTATACCTAAAGCATAAGTCACATCGAGCTTGGTATATAGCATGGCATACATTATAGATCCCACAGCCAAAGCATAAGAGATAGAATTCATTCTTTCTCTCTTCTTGTATCTTAGGAGAAATCTTCTTAGAGAGACGTATTCCTTGACTCATTGGCGAGTAATCTCTTTTACTTGTCTCATATTGAATCTCTTCAACACAAGATCTATGTACCTAGACTGGGATAAGCCTAACATCCTTTTAGATCTATCTTTATAGATCCTAATACTAAGTATATAGGATGCTTCTCTCAAATTTTTCATAGAAAACTAATTTGATAGCCTAGTTTTGACTAATTGAAGTAGTGGGACATCATTCTCAATTAGTAATATGTTATCGACATAAAGAACTAAGAAGATAATGGCACTTCTATTTGTCTTCTTATACACACAAGGTTCATCCATATTTTTTATGAAGCCAAACTATTTGGCAATAACATCAAAGTAGATGTTCTGTTAGATGTGTGCCCTAGATGCCAGATCGGCTGACACATTCTGTACAGATCTAAGGTAAATTTATAATTTTGACTATAAATGAATAAAAGGTTATTCTTTTATCACATTGTGTATATTGTGTCTGTGATACATCTTTTGAGTTAGTAGGAATGTAAATTCATATTTTCAAGAGTTGAAAATTTAAGGCATGAATTTACATAACTAACTCAGAAACAGCTCCTGACCATAGGATCATCATGAGGATGGTGATCGATCCGAAAGGTTGGTGTACGATCGCTTTCTTAGGGTAGATGTATCTTGAGTCTACGGTGTGGAGACACCAGAGCGAGAGTATAGATATTCGTTGAGAATGAGAGTACTGAGCATGACCATATCAAGCAGTCATAAGAAAGTCTACCTTCTCGTCGATGACTAGCTCGATGCTGCAGTTGTGTGTCTAGTTCTTTGACCTGAGGTGCATCAACATTCACCTTGAGTGTGTTATAGTTTGACTACACCATAACTCATCTCCTAGCCATTCAAAATCTTGAGGTGCATGTTGGCTGTAACATATTCATTGTAGAAACTAGGTCACACCAAGATGGGATCTATCAACCTCGGTAGATGAGAGGAGTAGTCCTATGATGATCGAAAGATCGAGTCCTTAAGCCCATGGCCATGGTAGAGTGAAATAATGAAAAAAAAATTTTCTATTAGAGTTTCATATCAGACTCAGATCGATCGATTAATTCATATGATTGATGTTGGATTTGACGAGTTCACCTTAACCCTAATTCAGTCGGGACTCATGATAGAGGAACTCAATCACACAGGTAGCGCACTGAGAGGTTCATCTTCAGTTCTAATTGGTTGCCACCATATACTGCTAGGTGTCACTGGTGGATTTTGGAAGCAATTAGAATGATCTTGATGATCGATCATTCTAATTGTCTGAATCAGAAGAGTTCTGATCCATCGAAAGGAGTTTCGATGATGTCGATGATGAGATCACGACATGTCTCATTACCATACAAAATTGAACCTAACTAGATCACACAAACCAGGGTTAGGGTTTGGATGTCATCAATTGGGCTAACCCAATTGATTTGGATAAGATCCAATTAGGTTCAAGAAAATCGTGCTAGCACTCGATTGAGCCTAACTTTCTCCTCGTGTAACCTTTTCTGTCTCTACTGAGCCAAATATGATTTGACTCATCCTGAAACTTGGAAAGGTTTTTCTCAGTCTAAATGAAGATTGTTCAGCTCAAAAAAGATTTGTCTTAATTCATGAGATGAATTTAAGATAACACCTGCTAATTCCTAGTACCTGCCAATTTCATTTTAGGACATCTATCAAAAGTTGACATATGGGTCTTAAATTGAAGAGGCTCATTGGAGAATTTTTGTAGAGTTCTACATACCAAAATTCAATTGAATTGGGTGTCATAATCAAATTATGGCATGAGCCAATTGGATTTAAGTGGGTGCCCCAAATGGATAAGAACCAAAGAGTCCTGATAAACTTGGACTCTTTGGTGCCACCTTGATTAAGCTTATCCATTGTTGGTGCCAACTTAGGAGAGAGGGTGGGAGTTCTTATCCGATGTGATCAGATGACATCACTCCACCAATCAAATTTTTTTCAAAATTTATCAAAATTTTCTGATTGGTTGAATGATGTGGCACTGCGCAGCATACAAGGTCTATATAAACCCTACTGCGCCTAGAGTTTCGTGAAAGAATTATTTTATACACAAAACCTAATAGCTGCCCCCCCCACCCTCTTCTCCACATCCTCCCTACTCTCCTTCCTTTCCTCTTCATGTCCAAAAAGTTGGACGTCCATCTGGCAGAGATCTAAGGCGTGGTGATGCCTGGAACAGAAGGTTGCAGGACATCTTTGATAGGCTGCTGCTCCAACTTCAGAAGGAGTTCTGAAGCACTTCCTAATCAGATTTAGATCTGATTTTTGAAGTATAGATTTATGAGGAGATGTTTTAGATTCTGCCTAGTGGATACTAGTAGAGGCCAGGCGTTGTGTGGCTACATCAGAACCTCGGGCTGTGCAGAGATCATCTATAGGGTAATCAGATTACCCTTGAGGTATTTCTTCTATTATCATAGTTTTAGATTTAATTTTAGATTTTAAATATCAGATAATAAAATTAGATCTAGAGAATTAAATCTAAAATATGTAGGATAATTTTTTTTTAAAATTATTCCACCCAGATTTGATGAAATCTGGAAGATCCTACGCGGAGAAAATATTTCTCCTCCTTCAAGTGGTATCAGAGCCAAGTTGTTGGCTCTATTTTAGATCTATTTTAGATCTAATTTTAATTTTAATTTATCTGATATTAAAAGATTTTAAATTTAATCAGATATGATAGAATCTGAAATTAAAATATTTAAAATTAAATCTAAGAAGATCTAACATGCATAAGATGCATGACTAGACTAGGATTAATTGAATCCATGAATAGTCTTAAGTTTTATATTTTAATGAGATTAAAATATAAATTAAATATAATTTATTTTTTATTTTTTTGATATTATAATTGTTATAATTAGATCAAAAAATAAAAAATAAAATTTTAATTATTTTATAAAATTGATCTGTTGATGCCTAGACTAATTGTAGAATTATTCTAGTAACTTGTCTAGAATAGTTTTTATTTTGAATAGTTTAATTTAAATTCTATTTTTTAGATATTACATGTGATGTATCAGATCTGAAAGTATGTTAATTAGATTGATTTTTGATACATGAGATGTATGTAAAGCATGTATTAGTTAGATCTTAAATTGTATATGTGATATGTTAATTTAGATCTAACTAATTTTGTAGTTAAATTTATATTTCTGATTAAGGTGTTCCTCATGGCCGTATGGTCATAAGAATAAAGTAGGGTTTTAAGACCCTCTCTTCCTATTCAATGAGGTGTTTATATGATGTGTAGGAGTGCCGTGCATTCATCTTTAATCAAAAATCAAAACTTATTTTCTGCAAAACCCTAGATCCTGAAATTCTAGGATTTATTTTACATGCTTTGTTTATGAACCCAAACTTAATTAATGAATTAAGCTTATGAAATTCAATTAGGTCTAAAATTGAGAATTTCAATCTAAGATATTTTCATAAAATTAGGTTCGGGCTTGGGTAGCTCAATTAGGTCTAGCGGTTGATCGAACCGAATCAAGAGTTGGTTAGGTGGGATCATGAAAGCTAATAATTGACCAGCCTAATAGGATTAAGTCTGTGTCAAGGTCGAATCACATTTAGATGTGACCCGATCAAGTTAAGACATAATGTAGCTCAGTGGTTAGAGCCTGGATTGTAGGCTAATCCAATTAGTTCTGGTTCGATAATTTGGTGTCTAAGGTAAGTTGGGCAGATGCGACCGACTGATTTTTAATTGGGAGCTACTCGACTCGAATGTATTCTTGTCAAGTTAATGGCATATCCCTCCCACCGGTCTCACTTACTGGCCATATGTGTCGACTCAGTTCTGATTAGAGGTGGCTAACAATTCGAGCTAACCCATGCCACTAGGTTAGTTATAATCATTATGACTACGTCAAGTCAAGTTTAATGAGACCTAAATAAATCTCCTAAGAAAATATTAAGTCTAGGTCTTCCACCATTGTGGATGTGCGGGCCCTTCTCGGGGTTGATTGTTCTCAGTTGGTTACAGTAGCTTAGTTGCACTGGGAAGATGCAACCATGTCCATTAGGCATTGGATGCTATGGATTAGAGGATAGGTTGGGCTCAATATTTAGATACGGTGAGGGATCCAATCAAGAATCTAGTTCGTGTAAATGGTGGGTGTGACTTAACTAAAGATTGGAGCAATATATCGGACACGGTGAGCTTCACGAATTAGAGATCAAATTTTGGGTGCACCATGATTAGAGAATCATTGGACAAGAGTTGTCCACTCATCGGTTGACCCATCACCAATAACTGTTAGGTGAGGTGGTGAGCCAGTCGGTGAGATCGCACCACCCACTAAAAATCACTATCATGGAGATTTTCACATCTCTACCAAGGGAGTGTAGGGATCTGAGAAAATAGTGGGAGCCTAATTTGTTTAAAAATAAAACCTAAACAAATTGGTTGAGTCTGATTACAAAATCTAACTAGAAACTTTTGACTCTCTACAGGAAACATGTCTGCCTCAAACCCCTGACCAAAATTCTAGACACCCATAGACTGACTGGACCAATTTCAAGGACTGGTTGAGGAACTACAGAATTATTCTGGATTTAAAAAATTTCATGTCTTGGACCAGGACCCACCTGCCATGCCAGCACGTCCGACTGCTGAACAGAGAGCGTCTCTGAAAAAGGATGGATGATGATAACAAAGCAAGGTACTACATGTTGGGTGCAATGTCTGATGACTTGCAGCGCCAACATGAGAATATTTTGACTACCCGCCAAATGTTGGCTCACCTACAAGAGTTGTTTGGTGAACAGAGTCGCGCGGCCAAGTATCAAGTCTGTCAAAGACTTTTTAAGGCCAAGATGTGTGATGGACAGTCAGTCCAAGATCATTGTTTGACAATGATCAAGGATCTTGAGGAGCTTGAGAAGCTCAGTATCATCTTAGACAAAGATTTTCAGATTGATATGATCCTTCAGTCCTTGTCCGATGCATATGGTCAGTTCATCATGAACTTTTATATGCATAAGATGTAGTGTACCTGGGCCGAGTTAATGAACATGCTGGTTATGGCTGAGCTTTCTATAAAGGGTTCAAAAGGCTTAGTTCTTACTATGGAGTGGACTTCCTCCAAGAGAAAGTCTTTTAGAAAGAAAAAGAAGTCTGCGAAGAAGCAGAAGGTAGATGGTAAGAAGAAGAAGACAGAACCGAAGAAGAAGGCTGTTGATAAGGAAAAATATTTTCACTGTCAATCGACAGCCATTGGAAGCAAAACTGTCCTCAGTACCTGACAACCCTGAAGAACAAGAAGGATGGTCCTTCTGGAGGTATGCTCATTTTAGAATCTAATTTTATGATTTCTTCTGCATCCAGTTGGGTGCTTGACTCTGGTTCTAGTGCTCATTTGTGTACTTCTATGCAGGGTCTTAAGGAGAGCAGGAGGCTGAGGGATGGTGAGATGATCCTATGCATCGGGAATGGAGCAAGAATTGCTGTCGTAACCGTGGGAACCTACCCTCTGCGATTACCATTAGGATTAGATTTAGTTTTAAGAGACTGTTATTATGTGCCTGCAGCAAGTAGAATTTGATTTTTGTTTCATGCTTAGCACAAGAAGGCTATGTGATTAGCTTTCATAAGGATCATTGTAATATTTTTTATGAAAATATTAAAGTTGCAGATGGTTTTCTTATTAACGATCTCTATCAGCTATATATTGATGTATCTGTATTTAACATTGAGCAAAATATGAATGCCATAGGAATTAAAAGGCCTAGAGATAGTCTAAATGATAGGTATCTGTGGTACCTAAGGCTAGGTCATATAGCGGAAGACAAGGTTAACAAATTGGAGAAATCTGTGCTATTGAATCTGTTGACTTTCGAGTCATATCCAGTTTGTAAATCATGCCTTCAAGCAAAATGACCAAGCTTCCTTTTGTGGGACATGGGGAAAGGGCCACAGACCTACTTGCCCTAGTACATACAGATGTGTGTGGCTCATTTGATGTGCCGGCTAGAGGCAACTAGTCTACTTCATTACCTTTATCGATGATATGTCTACGTATGGATATATGTTTCTAATGAAACACAAGTCTGAAGCCTTTGAAAGGTTCAAAGAATTCAGACATGAGATAGAAAAACAAGCAGGAAAGCCCATTAAGGTTCTTCGATTAGATCGAGGAGGTAAATACCTTAGTCAGGAGTTCCTAGACTATCTTAAGGACAATGGTATAGTCTCTCAATGGACTCCACCTAGAACGCCTCAACTCAACGAGGTTTCAGAATGGAGAAATCGGACCCTATTAGATATGGTCCGTTCCATGATGAGCTTCACAGACCACCCTGAGTTTCTTTGGAGATATTGTCTCATGACAGCAATTTATGTATTGAATAAGGTTTCCTCTAAAATCATTCCTACCACACCATATGAGATATGGCATGGTAAGAAGCCAAATCTGAATCATCTCAGAATTTGGGGTTGTCCAGCTCATGTCAAGAGACAGCAGGCGGACAAGTTAGAGTTCAGGTCTTTTAAAGCTCGATTCATAAAATATTCTAAAGAGTCATTAGGATACTATTTCTATATTCTGAAAGATCACAATGTGATTATGAGTCGAAATGCTATTTTTCTTGAAAAATAGTTTATTCAAGATGGTGGCATTGAAAGAATAATTAAGCTCAAGGAGAATGTCTCCCAAGAGCAACGAGCTAAAGAACCTGAGGAACCTAATCAATCAGAACCAGTCCTAACACAAGCTCTTCCACCTCGTAGATTGACTAGGATTTTTCATCCTCCTGAAAGGTACTTAGGTACCATACAAGAGGAAGTAGAAGAAATATTCCTCACAGAAAATGGGGCTCATGATGATGACCCCAAGACCTATGACGAGGCAATATTAGATATCGACTTCGAGAAATGGTTAGAGGCAATGAGATCAGAAATTGACTCAATACACTCAAACCAAGTCTAGACCATGGTAGATCCATCTGAAGGTATTGTACCTATTGGGTGTAAATGGATCTTCAAGAGAAAGATAGGTGCAGATGGAAATGTGGAGACATTCAAGGCTAGGCTTGTAGCAAAAGGTTATAGTTAGCACGATGGCATTGACTATCAGGATACCTTTTCGCCCATAGCCATGCTAAAATCCATCCACACATTGCTTGCTATTGCAGCCTATTTTGATTATGAAATATGGCAGATGGATGAGAAAACGATGTTCTTAAATAGACATCTTGAGGAAGATATCTATATGGAACAGCCGCTTGGTTTCACATCCAGTGATGATGATCATAAGATCTGCAAGCTGCAAAGGTCCATTTATGGACTTAAGCAAGCATCTCGGAGTTGGAATACTCGTTTCAATGATGTCATCAAAATATTTGGTTTCATCAAGAATGAGGAGGAACCATGTGTGTTCAAAAAGGTCAGTGGGAGCGCAGTTATCTTCCTCGTATTGTACGTAGATGACATCCTCCTAATTGGGAATGACATTCCCATGTTGACCTCAGTCAAAGTATGGTTGTCTAAGGAGTTCTCTATGAAAGATCTAGGAGAGGCATCCTTTATACTGGGTATTAAGGTCTATAGAGATAGACCAAATAGGATGCTCAGACTTTCACAGAAGATGTACATAGAGGAGGTGCTAAAAAGGTTTAGCATGGAAAACTCCAAAAGAGGTTTATTACCTTTTAGACATGGCATTCATCTCTCCAAGAAGATGTGCCCTAGCACACCTGAGGAGATTGAACGCATAAGCAAGATCCCTTATGCTTCGGCAATAGGAAGCCTCATGTATGCCATGCTATGTACACGACCTGATATAGCCATGCTGTGAGTGTCACAAGCAGATATCTGTCGAATCCAGATGAAGAGCACTGGACTTCTGTGAAATATATCCTTAAGTACTTGAGAAGAACTAAAGATATATTTCTAGTCTTTGGAAATGGAGAACTCCAGATTCAGGGATATACAGACTCAGACTTTATGTCTGATATAGATGATCAAAAGTCAACATCTGGGAGTCTGTTCATATACAATGATGGTGCAGTTAGCTGGAAGAGTTTCAAGCAGACGGTGATTGCTGATTCCACCATGGAGGAGAGTATATTGCTGCATCGAAAGCTGCGAAGGAGGTCTTCTGGTATAAGAAGTTTGCCGCAGAGCTTGAAGTGATGTCGTCGGATGCCATATCTCTTTTCTACGCAATAATGGCGCCATAGCCCTAGCTAAGGAGCCAAGGTCTCACCAGAAGTCAAGCACATCGAGCGGCGATTCCATCTGATCCGTGATTACCTTGAAAAGGGTTATGTCGAGGTCAAGAGAGTCGACTCCATAGATAATGTGGCAACCCACTGACTAAGCCATTGGGCCAACAGAAGATCGAAGCCCACCTTGAGAAGATGGGACTTAGATATGTAGCCAATTGGCATTAGGTCAAGTGAGAGTTTGTTAGATATGTGCCCTAGATGCCAGATCGGCTGACACATTCTTGTACAGATCTAAGAAAAAATTTATAATTTTGATTATAAATGAATAAAAGGGTTATTCTTCTATCAAATTGTGTACATTGTGTCTGTGATACATCCTTTAAGTTAGTAAGAATGTAAATTCATATTTTCAAGAGTTGAAAATTTAAGGCATGAATTTACATAACTAACTCATAAAAAACTCCTGACCATAAGATCATTACGAGGATGGTGATCGATCTGGAAGGTTGGTGTACGATCATTTTCTTAGGATAGATGTATCTTGAGTCTACGGTGTGGAACACCGGAGCGAGAGTACAGGTATTCGTTGAGAATGAGAGTACTGAGCGTGACCATATCAAGCAGCCATAAAGAGGTCTACCTTCTCGTCGATGACTAGCTTGATGCTGCAGTTGTGTGTCTAGTTCTTTGACCTGAGGTGTATCGACAGTTCACCTTGAGTGTGTTATAGTTTGACTACACCATAACTCGATCTCCTAGCCATTCGAAACCTGAGGTGTATGTTGGCTGTAACATATTCATTGTAGGAACTAGGTCGCACCAAGATGGGATCTATCAACCTCGATAGATGAGAGGAGTAGTCTTATGATGATCGAAAGATCGAGTCCTTAAGCCCATGGCCATGGCAAGTGAAATAATGAAAAAAGAGTTTTCCATTAGAGTTTCACATCGGACTCAGATCGATCGATTAATTCATATGACTGATGTTGGATTTGACGAGTTCACCTTAACCCTAATTCAGTCGGAACTCATGATAGAGGAACTCAATCACACAGGTAGCTGCACCGAGAGGTTCATCTTCAGTTCTAATGGGTTTCACCATATACTGCTAGATATCACTGGTGGATTTTGGAAGCATTTAGAATGATCTTGATGATCGATCATTCTAATTGTCTGAATCAAAAGAGTTCTGGTCCATCGAAAAAAGTTTCGATGATGTCGATGATGAGATCATGACATATCTTATTACCATACAGAATTAAACCTAACTAGATCACACAAATAAGGGTTAGGGTCTGGATGTCATCAATTAGGCTAACCCAATTGATTTGGATAAGATCCAATTAGGTTCAAGAAAATCATGCTAGCACTTGATTGAGCCTAACTTTCTCCTTGTGTAATCTTTTCTATCTCTACTGAGCCAAATATGATTTGACTCATCTTGAGAACCTTGGAAAGGTTTCTCTCAGTCTAAATGAAGATTGTCCAGCTCAGAAAAGGTTTGTCTTAATTTATGAGATGAATTTAAGACAACACCTGCTAATTCCTAGCACCTGCCAATTTCATTTTAGGACATCTGTCAAAAGTTGACATACGGATCTTAAACTGAAGAAACTCATTGGAGAATATTTGTGAAGTGTCCATATGCCAAAACCCAATTAATTGGGTGCCATAATCAGATTATGGCATGAGCCCAATTGGATTTAAGTGGGCACCCCAAATGGATAAGAACCAAAGAGTCCTGATAAACTTGGACTCTTTGGCGCCACCTTGATTGAGCTTATCCATTATTGGCACCAACTTAAGAGAGAGGGTGGGGGTTCTTATCTGATGTGATCAGATGATATCACTTCACTAATGAAATTTTTTTAAAATTTATTGGAATTTTTTGATTGGTTGAATGATGTGGCACTGTGTAGCATACAGGGTCTATATAAACCCAGCTGCACCTAGGGTTTCATGGAATGAATTGTTTTATGCACAAAACCCAATAACTGCCACCCCCTACCCTCTTCTCCATATCCTCCCTGCTCTCCTTCCTCCCCTCTTCATGTCCAAAAAGTTGGACGTCCATCTGGCAGTGATCTAAGGCATGGTGACGCCTGGAACAGAAGGCTGCAGGACATCTTCGACAGGCTGCTACTCCAACTTCAGAAGGAGTTCTGAAACACTTCCTAATCAGATTTAGATCTAATTTTTAGAGCATAAATTTTTGATGAGAAGATATTCCAGATCCTACCTGAGTAGATACTGGTAGAGGTCAGACACTTGCGTGGCTACATCAGAACCTCGGGCTGTGCAGAGATCATCTACAGGGTAATCAGATTACCCTTGAGGTATTTCTTCTATTATCATAGTTTTAGATTTAATTTTAGATTTTAAATATCAGATAATAAAATTAGATCTAGAGAATTAGATCTAAATATATAGAATAATTTTTTTTTAAAATTATTCCGCCCCAGATTTGATAAAATTTGAAAGATCCTACACGGTGAAAATGTTTCTCCTCCTTCAGTTCCAACTCCTCGATGCCTGCTTTAATCTATAAATAAATTTTTTTAGCTTGCATACTTGATTTGCTCTCTCATTTGAGATAAATCCCTCTAGCTATATTATGTAGACTTTTTC
This sequence comes from Elaeis guineensis, assembly GCF_000442705.2. Lineage (NCBI taxonomy): Eukaryota > Viridiplantae > Streptophyta > Magnoliopsida > Arecales > Arecaceae > Elaeis > Elaeis guineensis. Next base: position 434,944 of record NW_027332421.1, read on the forward strand.
CTCAAGATTTTCATTGAAGAAAGCAGTCTTGACATCCTTCTGTCAGATTTCATAGTCATAGTATGCAGCTATTGCAAGCAAAATCCTGATGGATTTGAGCATAGCAACTGGTGAGAAAGTTTCATCATAGTCAATTTCTTATCTTTATTTAAAATCTTTCATCACCAATCTAGTCTTGTAGGTATCAACTTGGCCATCTGCTCTAATCTTCCTTTGAAGATCCATTTACAGCCCATCGGGGTTACACCCTGAGGCAAATCTACCAAAGTCCATACTTGGTTGGTCATCATGGAGTTCATTTTAGATTTTATGGTTTCCCACCATTTATTAGAGTCCTCACTCATAATAGCTTCCAAATATGTCAGTGGAATATCATTCTCAATGATGCTGGCTTCATTGTCATTCCCAATGACAAAGCCATATCTTAAAGGTATATGACAAACTCTTTTTGATCTTCGGAGAGGAGGTATGTGTTATGGATGTACTTCTTTATTTGGTACTTCTGGTTGAGGATTTTTTTGAGGACTATCCATATTTATTTGTAGGTTATTAACTTCTTCAAGTTCAATCATCCTCCCACTAGCCCCTTCTTGGATAAACTCCCTTTCCAAAAAAGTAGCATGCCTACTAACAATTATCTTTTATTCATTAGGCATATAGATGTAGTATCCAATACTCTCTTGTGGATAATCTGCAGATCTATATTTTTGGACCTAGTACTTAACTTTTGTCCAAAATTATTTTTGACATAAATTGGGCAGCCCCAAATCTTAAGATGCTTAAGAATAGACTTTCACCCTTTTATAATTCATATGGAGTGCTAGAAATAGCTTTAGAAGGCACCCTGTTTAAAACATATGCAGCAATTTTTAGGACATATCCCTAGAAAGATATTGGTAGGTCGGTGAAGTACATCATGGACTGCACCATGTCTAACAAGGTGTGATTTCTCCTTTCGGCTATACTATTTAATTATGGTGTGTAAGGAGGGATCCATTCAGAAAGAATACCTTTGAACTTAAGATGATCAACAAATTTACTAGATAAGTATTCTCCTCGATCAGATTGAAAGACCTTAATACTTTTTCAGTTTGTTTCTCGATCAAGCTTTGATACTCCTTAAATTTATCAAAAGCTTCAAATTTATGTTTCATAAAAAATATATATCCAAATCTAGATAGATCATCAATAAATATGATGAAATAGGAGTATCCTCTTCTAGTCTGAGTCATCATAGGCCATATACATCAGAGTATACAAGAGCCAATAACTCGTTTGCCCTTTCTCCATGTCCAACAAAAAGAGTCTTAGTCATTTTTCCTATGAGACAAGTCATCTGCCCAAAAGGGAGGTGATCCATGCATCAATCTTTAAATGAATTGATTACTGTCCTTCTTGATGATCCTTTGATCGAAAGTATTTAGAAACTAATCACTAATTAATGTATGTCCCAAATTTTTAATATTTTGAGAATATACAAAATCATCTTTGTTAATTTTTAGGACAAATCATGGACATATAAATATGATTAAAAATAAAAATACTCTTTATTAATAACAAAAATATTACAAGTATAAAGTTAAACTCTAGAATTACAAAATGTGTTAGCCAACATTGGCTTCTAAGGTACTCATCTAACAAACTCTCACTTGACCTAAAGTCAATTGGCCATATATCTAAGACCCATCTTCTCAAGATGAGCTTCAGTCTTCTGCTGACTGAGAGGCTTAGTTAGTAGGTCTGCCATGTTCTATGCAGAGTCGACTCTCTGCATCTCGATGAACTTCTTCTCGAGATATTCACATATGATGTGGAACTATCGCTCTATATGCTTGGACTTCTGATGAGACTTAGGCTCCTTAGCGAGGGCTATGGTGCTATTGTTGTTGCAGTGCAGTGTAATGATATTTGATGGCAGTACATTTAGCTCCGCAATGAACTTCTTAAACCAGAAAGCTTCCTTAGTAGCTTCAGAGGTGGCGATGTACTTGACTTCTATAGTCGAATCTGTAATGACCAGATGCTTGAAACTCTTTCAACTAATCAATCCTCCATTACATAAAAAAATATACTCTGATGTAGACTTTCTATCATCGATATCAGTCATGAAATCTGAATCGATGTATCCTTCAACTTTCAGCTCTGATCCTTCACCAAAGACCAAAAATAAATCTTTAGTTCTTTTCAAGTACTTAAGGATATTCTTCTCAGTAATTCAGTATTTTCATCTGGATTCACCTAATATCTGCTCGTGACACTCATGGCAAGGGCTATATCAAGTTGTGTACATAACATGGCATACATAAGATTTTCTATTATCGAAACATAAGGGATCTTGCTCATGTACTGAATCTTCTTAGATGTGTCAGGGCACATCTTCTTAGAGAAATGAATGCCATGTCTAAGGGGTAAGAGACTCCTCTTGAAGTTTTTCATGCTGAACTTCTTCAGTACCTCCTCTATATACATTCGCTGTGAGAGTTCTATCATTCTCTTAGATCTATCCTTATAGATCTTTATACCAAGAATGTAGGAAGCTTCTCCTAAGTCTTTCATAGTAAATTCTTTTGACAACCATACTTTAATCAATGTTAGTATGAGAATATCATTCTCAATCAGGAGGACGTCATCTACCTACAATACAAGGAATATGATAGTGCTCCCACTAATCTTTTTATATACACATAGCTTCTCCTCATTTTTGATGAAATCAAATATTTTGATCATATTATTAAAGAGAGTGTTTCAACTCTGAGATGCTTGCTTGAGTCCATATATGGATCTTTGTAGCTTGCAAATCTTATGATCAGTATCATTGGATGTGAAATTCAAACACTGCTCCATAGAGATATCTTCCTCAAGATATCTATTTAGGAAAAAAATTTTCATGTCCATCTGTCAAATTTTATAATCATGAAAAGTTGTAATTGCAAGCATAGTTTGGATGGATTTTAGCATGGCCATAGGTGAAAAAGTTTCTTAATAGTCAATACCTTCATGTTGACTATAACTTTTTGCAACCAGCCTTGTCTTATAGGTCTCTCCCTGACCATCTGATCTATTTTTTTTTTTTATAGATCTATTTACACCCAATAGGTACAATACTTTTAGGTCGATCTACTAAGATCCAAATCTGGTTAGAATGCATAGAGTCAATTTTTGACTTCATTGCTTCCATCCATCTCTCAGAATCAATATCTAACATTGCTTCTTCATAAGTCTTAGGATCATTCCTAATGTCCCTATCTCCCACAAAAAATGTTATCTCTAAATCCTCTGTAAGAATACCTAAGTACCTTTCAGGAGGATGGAAGATCCTACTTGATCTATGAGGTGGAGGAGGTACCATATCTACTGACTCATTACTGAGTTTAGGTTCTTGGACTTGATGCTCTTTAGAGACCTTCTCTTCGAGCTCAATCTTCCTTCCACTGCCTCCATCTTAGATAAATTTTTTATCCAAAAAGACAGCATGATGACTCATAATTACATAGTGATCCTTAAGAAGATAGAAGTTGAAGGAAAAACCCGCCTTTTTCCTGTGTAGGATCTTTCAGATTTCATCAAATCTGGGCAAAATAAATTTTAAATTTTTATCCTATGCTATTTTAGATCTAATATCTATTAGATCTAATTTTATTATCTGATATTTTAATTTAAAATTAAATCTAAAAGTATGAGAAACATAGACATACCTCAAGGGTAATCTAATTACCCTGTAGATGATCGTAGTACTACCTGAGGTTCTGATGTAGTCACGCAAGCACCTGGCCTCTACCAGTATCCACTCAGATAGGATCTAGAACATCTTCTCCTCATGATTCTATGCTCTAAAAATCAGATATAAATCTGATTAGAAAGATCTTTAAAAGTCTTCCTGAAGTTGGAGCAACAGCCTGTCGAAGAAGTCCTGCAGCCTTCTGTTCCAGGCGTCACCACGCCTTGCACCTATGCCAGATGAATGTCCAACTTCTTGGATGTGAAGAAGGGAGAAAGGAGAGCAGGGAGGATATGGAGAAGAGGGGAGGGGGCAGCAGTCAATGGGTTTTTTGCACAAAACAAATTCTGTCCCGAAACACTAGGTGCAGCAGGGTTTATATAGACCCTGTATGCTGCGCAGTGCCACATCATTCGACCAATCAAAAAATTTCAATAAATTTTAAAAAAATTTTAATTAGTGGAGTGATGTCATCTGATCATATCAGATAAAAATCTCCATGCTCTCTCCTATGTTGGCACCAACAATGGATAGGCTCAAATAAGGTGGCGCCAAAGAGTCCAAGTTTATCAGGACTCTTTGGTTCTTATCCATTTGGGGCGCCCACTTAAATCCAATTGGGCTCATGCCATAATCTGATTATGGCACCCAATTTGATTAGGTTTAGACATGTTGACACTCCACAAAAATCTTCCAATAAGTCCTCTTCAATTTAAGACCCATATGTCAACTTTTGACAGATATCCTAAAATGAAATTGGCAGGTGCTAGAAATTAGTAGGTGTTGACTTAAATTCATCTCATGAATTAAGACAAGCCTTTTCTGAGCTGGACAAGCTTTATTTAAACTGAAAAATCTTTTCAAGGTTCTCTAGATGAGTCAGATCACATTTGGCTCAGTAGAGACAGAAAAGATTACACGAGGAGAAAGTTAGGCTCAATCGAGTGCTAGCATGATTTCCTTGAACCTAATTGGATCTTATCCAAAATAATTGGGCTAGCCAATTGATGACATCCAGACCCTAACCCTTATTTGTGTGACACAGTTAGGTTTAATTCTGTATGGTAATGAGACATGTCATGATCTCATCATCGACATCATCGAAACTCCTTTCAATGGATCAGAACTCTTCTGATTCAGACAATTAGAATGATCGATCATCAAAATCATTCTAATTACTCTCAAAATCCATCAGTGACACCTAGCAGTATATGGTGGCAACCCATCAGAATTGAAGATGAACCTCTCGGTGCAGCTATCTGTGTGATTGAGTTCCTCTATCATGAGTCCCTACTGAATTAGGGTTAAGGTGAACTCGTCAAACCCAACATCAGTCATATGAATCAATCGATCGATCTGAGTCCGATGTGAAACCCCAATGGAAAACCTTTTTTTATTATTTCACTCTGCCATGGCCATGGGCTTAAGGACTCGATCTTTGATCACCATAGGACTACTCCTCTCATCTACCGAGGTTGATAGATCCCATCTTAATGCGATCTGGTTCCTACAATGAATATGCTGCAACCAACATATACCTCAGGGTTTCGGATGGCTAGGAGACTGAGTTATGGTGTAGTCAAACTATAACACACTCAAGATGAATGGACAATGCACCTTAGGTCAAAGAACTAGACACACAACTGCAGCATCGAGCTAGTCATCGACGAGAAGGTAGACTTCTTTATGACTGCTCGAGGTGGTCATACTCAATACTCTCATTCTCAACGAATACCTGTACTCTCACTCTGGTGTCTGCACATCATAGACTCAAGACTCATCTACCCTAAGGAAGAGATCGTACACCAACCTTCCAGATCGATCACCATCCTCGTGATGATCCTATGGTCAGGAGCAGTTTATGAGTTAGTTATGTAAATTCATGCCTTAAATTTTCAACTCTTGAAAATATGAATTAATATTCTCACTAACTCAAAGGATGTATCACAGACACAATGTACACAATGTGATAGAAGAATAACCCTTTTATTCATTTATAGTCAAAATTATAATTTTGCCTTTAGATTTGTACAGGAATGTGTCAGCCGATCTGGCATTTAGGGCATACATCTAATAGAAGTAGTATCCCATAGATTCTTTAGGATATCCTATAAAATGAGTTCTAAAAGATCTACTCTTTAACTTGTCCGTCTGCTATCGCTTGAAATGAGCTAGACATCCTCAAATCTTGAGGTACCCAAGAGCTGGCTCTTACCATACCATAACTCATATGATGTGATAGGAACAGATTTAGAGGGAATCCGATTCAAAAGATGAATTGTAGAAAGTAATGTATGTCTCCAGAGAAAGATAGAAAGATTTGTGAAGCTCATCATGGATCAGATCATATCTAATAAGATTCGATTCCTCCTTTCGGATACTCCATTGAGCTGAGACATTCCTGAAGGTGTCCACTGTGAGACTATACCGTTATCCTTGAGATAGGTCTAAAATTTTTTGCTAAGATATTCTTCTCTTTGATCTAATTGAAGAATCTTTATAGATTTTTCAATCTATTTTTCTACTTCATGTTTGAATTCAATAAATTTTTCAAAGGCTTTAGACTTTTGATGCATCAAATGCACAAAATCATACCATGAATAATCATTGGTAAAAGTTATGAAGTAAACATAACCACCCCTGACTTGTACATCGAATAGACCACATATGTTAGTGTGTATCAGGGTTAATATCTCAATGGCCCTTTTCTCTTATCCTGAAAAGGGCAGCTTAGCTATTTTTTCTTAAAGACAGAACTTACAAACTGAATAAGACTCAAAAGTCAATAACGTGAGAAGGCCATCTTTCTCTAGTTTATTGAGTCTGTCCTCTCCTATATGGCCTAGTCTAAAGTGCCATAGATATTTTTGGCTAATCCTATCTCTAAGTCTCTTAGGTTCTATAGCATTCACAGTTTGCTCGTTAATATTAACACTCACATCCATATGCAAATGATAAAGATCATCAATCAAGAAAGTATGTGCAATAATTTTATTTCTAAAATAAATTATATATATATATATATTGAAATAAAAATTATAGTTATTCTGCGCCAGTACAGATATGAAAACTAAATTTTTATTGGCTATAGATACACAATAGCAGTCTTTTAATAATAATCTATATCCTAACAGTAGTCGCAGAGAGTAGGTCCTGATGGCCACAGCAGCAACTTTTGCTCCATTGTTGACCCAGAGAGTGATCTCTTATATAGCAAGGAACAAAGAGAAAGACTACAATTCAAGCATTGAGATCACGATCAAAGATCAAGAGTTGATTAAAGATCCAAAAAGACTGAGCTTCATCTTAGAGAAGATGGATCTATAATGAGAAGAAAGGTTCAAGATTGATCCCGATGGATATCTGTAGAGATCGGATACCTGTATGACTTAAGAACCTTCAGATCTAGGATCATCGATTGTGGTGTATTTCAACCCGTGTAAGGTATTAAGATTTGATTTTAATTTTTCTATTTTAATTTTTAGATTATATGTATATCTTAGTGTTAGATATATGTCCTAGAAGCCAATATGGCTGATACATTATAATATATCTAGGATACAATTTTATACTTAATATATTGATATAATCAATAAAAGAGACAAGTTCTTTTTCATTCAAATGTAATGTGTCTTTGAATCATCCATGAAATTAGTTTCGATATATATTCTCAAAGTATTGAGAATTAGAGATATGTATTTAATTCCTAAAGGCTCCTGGTCTTAGTGTTAGATGTATGTCCTAGAAGCCAATATGGCTGACACATTATAATATATCTAGGATACAATTTTATACTTAATATATTGATATGATCAATAAAAGAGACAAGTTCTTTTTCATTCAAATGTAATGTGTCTTTGAATCATCCATGGAATTAGTTTGATATATATTCTCAAAGTATTGAGAATTAGAGACATATATTTAATTCCTAAAGGCTCCTGGTCATAGGATCATCATGAGAGTGATGATAGATCCAGATAGACTGGCACATAAATCATTTTCTTCGGGATAGATGAGTCTCTAATCAACTGTGTAGAGACATAGGGCGACAAGTGTGGATGGTTGTTAGAGAACAACTGGCACTGAGCATGATCATATAAGAGATCACTTGGATTTCTATTCAATCATCAGTGATTGTCTCGATATTGTAGTTGTGTGACTGGTCCTTTGACTTGAGATGATACTGCTACTCATAATGAGGCTGCAGGAGTTTGATTGACACATAAACATGGATCTCAGTGAGCCCTTATAGTGGATGTTGATGACAGTTGATCCACTGTAGGAGTGGGGTACGCATCAAGATAGGATCTATCGATCTTGACAGAGAGAAGTAGTCCTATGAGATTTGAAAGGCTAAGTCTAAAAGTCTGTGGCCACAGTAGAGTGATTGATGGAAAAAAATTTTCATAGACATCATATCTGGATTTGAGATAATCAAATCTATCATATGACTGATGTTGAGATTTGACAATTTATCTATGACCTGCCATCTAGTCAAAACTCACGATAGAGGGACTGAATCACACGTTAACTACATCTAGAGGTTTATTTTAATTCTACTGGGTTGCCACTACATACTGCTAGGTGTCACAGGTGGATTGTGAGAGCTCACTACGGTTGTTCTGGATCGATAATCCTTGTTGAGTTAGAGTAGAATTATTCCGACCCATTGAAAAGAGTTTTAATGATATGATGATAGAGATTATTGTATGTCTCACTACTAGATAGAATTAAACCTATAAGGTTGCATAACAAAGAAATTTGGTTTGAAATAAGTAATTGAGCTTATAAAGTGTCAATTGGGTTTAGAAAAATTCATTGGATTTATGGTAACCTTACTAACACATAGTTGGACCCAATTTCTCTTTCTGTTAAGATTACTTATTTGATAAGTTAATTCAAACTTAATTATCTGCTAATAATCTACATAAATAAGATTCATGAGACTCCAATTGTTAGGTATCTAAGGTTATAGATTACATAAATTAAGGGTGCAAGTCCCTTATGAATCTCCTTGATAGTTATTATGGGGTGCCACTTTGATTTGATCAATTTGGATATATCTATCAATTAGAGGGCCTTTGATTTTCATATGAGGTATCTCTTGGGTGCAAAAGAGGGTGTCTAATTATGAATGCAAGGGCTCCAATAGTTGGCACCTAATGGGCTTCCTAATATATATTGGATAACTTAAGTTAATAGGAATCCTAATGCAAGTAGGACTTATATTATATGATTGAATAGGATTCAATCTTTGTGCCTATTTAAAGAGACCTCCCCTAATATTTCAAGCCATCAAAACCAATAGCCCCTCACACCCAAAAGCTCTCCCCACGCCCTCTCTTCCTCTCCCTTTCTCTTCTCTTGGGTGTTCTATACACCCCTTCTTTGGGATGCACGTCCCAAGGAGTTCCATGTCCAAAAGAGCTTGGGTGCCTCTTCCTTGTTAGTTTCTAGCATCTGGTAGTAGCACATAGTAAGGAGAAACTCTAGAGAAGAGAAGAAGAAGAAGATCAAAGAGAAAGATTAAGTGTTGATCGTGATCCAGGCTTTATTCAGATTCAGCAGGCTGAATTTTGGAGAGCTAAAATTTAGATTAAAGAGAACTGTTCTAGATTGATCCTGAGTGGATACTCGTAGAGACTGAATACTTGTGTAGCTAACAGAGAGCCTCATCTCTTCTAGATCTAGTTTTGAAGAAAAAGATTATGAAACAGGTATGTGCTTTGATCACAATCTGAATTTCAGCACATATCAATTTCAGTATATGAAATAGATTTATGTAGTTTTATACTTTTATATATGTAAAATTTTGATTAAAAATATTTTAATCTTATTCTTCAATGTGATATTTAAAAAATAAATATTTTGAAACACATGCATGTACCAGACTCCGAATTTCAACAGTGGTATCAGAGCCATGGATTTTCATATGCTGAATTTTGATGTACATATTTTTAAAAAAATTTTAAAATTAATTTTTTTCTTAATATATGAGATATATAAATAGATCTTCAAATTTAAAATTTAATTTTAGATTTAATTTTATAATATATAGATGATATATAATTGCATGCATAGATTTGAATTTTGATTTAGAAAGAGTTCTAGTCCATGTTCATGTGATACATAGATGCATGCATAAAATCTAAATTTTTTTATGATCTAAATTTTGATACATATATATAATATATGATTATAATTTTAGATCATAAATTTACTTTTAATCTGATCCATGATTAGTATATGAGATATATGACATCATGCTAAGATCTAAAATTTTGTTTAGATTTGATTTTACATGCATATATATGATATATGTTTGTATACTAAAATTTAAAAATATTTTTATATTCTAAAACTTACTTTCATGCAATAAATTTAGATTTGAAATATAATTTTAGAATATAAAATTTATGTTTGTGCATGAGAATTTTTATCATGAAAAAATCATAAATTAAGTCATGTAATAGGATTGCATTTAAGATTTTTTATTTGAGCCATATGGGTCTAACTCGATTAAGTAATTGATCAAATCAAATCAAATATTGATAAGAGTCAGATCAATTAAGTTAATGATCATATAATTATTATTAATCAAATCGATTGAATCCCATATGTAGAATCGATCAACCTAAGGACCTAATTTGATTTGTTGGTTTGAGCCTGATTTGCTTAAGCTAACCAATTCTATTCAATCAACCTATTGGTATCTAAGGCAAGTTAATGAGATGTGGTTATTTAGTTCATTTCGTTAGCTGATCTGATCAATTCATTGGTGTCTAAGGAAGGCAACGGGAGGACCCCCACCATTCTCCACTTACTTGATTAATTTGGAAATTGGGTCTTGAATTAGGTTGCTTAGCGGTTTGGTTTAGCCCATGTCAGTTAGATCAGTCATATGATGACTGATTAGATGAGACCTAAACCTAAACTTCTCCATAAATATTAAGTCTATAGGTCTTCCACCATTGTAAATGTGTGGGTGTGTTACCGGTGTTGATTGTTCTCGATTGGTCACAGTGGTTCAGTTGCATCAGAAACACGCAACCACTCTATTAGCAAAGAGTTGCTCTAGGGTAAGGATGGGGTTGGGTCCAATAACTATTAGGTGAGGAATCCAATGATGGCCTTGCACCTACTTGTGAATAATGGGTCGGGCTTAACTAAGAAATGTAGACAATAACTATTAGGTAAGCCCACATGACTTAGAGACCAAGTGGTTGCAACATGCTTAGTGAAGTATTTGGGCAAAAAGTTGCCTACGCATCGGTGTGTATGTTACTAATAACTGTTAGGTAAGATGCATGTCATCTATGGGACTGCAGCACCCACTAGGAATCTTTTGTCACGTTAGGGTTTCTGTTTTCTTCCAGGGTAGTGGAGGGATCCAAAAAATTAGTAGGAGTCATTATTTGCATCTTAAAGTCTCTAGAAGTAAATTAAAATATTAAGTACAAAAGTCTAACTTGAATCTCTACTCTTGCAGTTAAACCATTATGTCAGCCTTAAACCCTCTAGCTCGCATCCTTGAAACTAATTATTTGATCGATAATAATTACAAAGACTGGTTCAGAAACTTTAGGATTGTCCTGACCTCAGAAAAGTTAAGCCATTTCTCGATCAGGATCCCGTTGTATTACCAAACCATCCTACTACTGAGTAGAGAGTCGCTTTTGAGAAGTGGATGGATGAAGATAGTCAGGTCAAGTGTTATGTGCTGGCATTCATGTCAAACAGGTTGTAAAGCCAACACGAGTATATGCCCACTGTCCGGGCTATGATCACTCACCTGTAAGAGTTATATGGTGAGCAAAGCCATACTGCGTGCTTTGAAGTATTCAAGAGATACTTCAACCTCAAGATGCATGAGGGGCAGTCTGTCCATGAGCACTGTATGACAGTGATCAAGGATATTGAGGAGCTTGGGAAGCTCGAGCTTGATATGCAAAAGAAATTACAGATGGATCTGATCCTTCAATCCCTTACCAGTTCATATAGTCAATTCATTATGAATTTTCATATGAACAAGCTTTACTGCACTTTTCCAAACTTGTCAATATGTTGGTCACAACGGAGGGTACCTTGAAGAGTTCAAGGGGCACTGTTCTCACTGTGGAGCAACTTCTTCTTCCAAGAGAAAGTCTGATAGAAGGAAGAAAGCTAAATCTGCAAAGAAACAGAAGAGAGAGAGAAAGCCAAAGAAGGATGGTCCTAAGGCAGCTGAAGCAAAGGGAAAGTATTTCCATTGTCATGCTGAAGGCCACTAGAGGAGGAACTGTCCTAAATACTTGAAGAGCCTAAAGACTAAAAAGGGTGATAAATCTTCTGAAGGTATGCTCGTAATTGAATTTAACCTTATGATTTCTTCTACTTCTAGTTGGGTATTAGACTCTGGCTCAAGTTCTCATATATGCACCTCTATGCAGGGTCTGATAGAAAGTAAAGGTTGAGAGAAGGTGATATGATCCTTCAGGTCGGCAATGGAGTAAAGATTGCTGCAGAGGCCATTGACACTTACCCTCTCCATTTATCGTCTGGTATTAGATTAGATTTAAAAGACTGTTATTATGTTCCTGTAGCTAATCAAAATTTAATTTACGTATCTATGCTAGCATAGAAAGATTTTAAAATTAGTTTTAATAAAGACTTTTGTTCCATTTATTTATAAAATAAATTGGTTGCACAAGATCTTTTAATTGACAGTCTTTATCACTTGCATGTTGATGCGAATGTGAACCTAAACGAGTAAATAGTGAGTACCGTAGGTCAAAAGAGACCCAAAGATGAGATTAACCAGAAGTACTTGTGGCACTATAGACTAGGCTATATTGGAGATGATAAGATAAACAGAATAAAAAGGATGGGATCCTTAGCTCTATTAATCCAAGTCGTATCCAGCTTGTGAATCCTGCCTTCGAGAAAAGATGACCAAGTTACTCTTTATAAACATAAGTATACATTGATGTATGTGGGCCATTTGATGTGCAGGTCAGAGATGGTTACAGCTATTTTATTACCTTTATCGATGATCTGTCTAGGTATGAATTTGTGTATCTCATGAAACACAAGTCTGAGGCTTTTAAAAACTTCAAAGAATTCAGACATGAAGTAAAAAAGCAGACAAGCAAACTCGTTAAGGTTCTTGGATCTGATCAAGGAGGTGAATATCTTAGTCAGAATTTTTAGAATATCTTAAGGACAACGACATAGTCTCTCAGTGGATCCCTCCTGAAACACCTCAGCTCAATAGCATATTCAAAGGAGGAACATGATCCTATTAGATATGGTCAGGTCCATGATGAGCTTCACTGATCTATCCTTATTTCTTCGAGGATGTACCTTGTTAACTGCCATTCACTTATTGAATAGGGTTCCTTCAAGGTCCATTCCTACCACATCGTATGAGATATGATTCGATAAGAAGCCGAGTTTGGGTTATCTTAACACTTGGGGATGTCCGGTCTATGTCAAGAGACAGATGGCAAAAAAGTTAGAGGATAGATCTATTATAGCTCGCTTTATAGGGTATCCAAAAAAATCGATGGGATACTACTTCTACTTTCCACAAGACTACAATATGATTGTGAGTCGAAACATCATGTTCCTAAAAAAATAGTTTATCCAGGATGGCGACAGTGGGAGGTTAGTGGAACTCGAAGAGAAGATCTTTGAAGATTCTAGAGCTATAGATCCTCAGAAATCCGTAGTCCATGAGCCAATAGTCGATGTTCCTCTACCACCTCATAGATCTAGCAGGGTCTCCTGACCTCCTGAAAGGTACATAGGTATGCTTACAGAGAAAGTAAAAAAAATATTTCTTATGGGAGATAGGGGTCATGGTGATGATCCCAATACCTTTGATGAGGTGATATCTGACATTGATTTCAAAAAATGGTTAGATATTATGAAGTCAGAAATTGACTCGATGCACTCGAACCAAGTCTGGACTTTAGTGGATCCACTTGAAGGTATTATACCTATTGGATGTAAATGGATCTACAAAAGGAAGATAGGTGCTGATGGTAAGGTAGAGACCTATAAAGCTAGGCTTGTGGCTAAAGGTTATAGTCAGCGTGAGGGCATTGACTCTTAGAAAACTTTCTCGTCCGTAGCCATGCTGAAATCTATCTGCGCTTTGCTTGCTATTGCAGCTTACTATGATTATAAAATCTGATAGATGGATGTGAAACTGCTTTCCTGAATAGATATCTTGAGGAAGATATCTATATAGAGCAACCTATAGGTTTCACATCCTGTGATGATGATCACAGAGTCTGTAAGCTGCAAAGGTTCATATACGGATTAAAGCAGGCTTCTCAGAGTTGGAATCATCATTTTAATGAGGCAATCAAATCATTTGACTTCATAAAAAATGAAGAGAAATCTTATGTTTACAAGAGGGTTAGTGGGAGTGCGATCACCTTCCTCGTATTGTACGTGGATAATATTCTTCTCATTAGGAACGACATTCTCATGCTGACCATGGTCAAAAAATGGTTGTCCAAGGAATTCTCCATGAAAGACCTAGGAAAAGCATTCTATATTCTCAGAATAAAAGGTCTATAGGGATAGACCTAAATGGATGCTTGGCCTGTCACAAAAGCTGTACATAGAGAAGATGCTGAAGAGGTTCAGCATGAAAAACTCCAAGAGAGGTCTCTTACCTCTTAGGCATGGTATTAGTCTCTCCAAGATGATGTGTTTGACCACATCTGAGGAGGTACAGAACATGAGTAGGATTCTTATACCTCGGCTATAGGGAGCCTCATGTATACCATGCTATGTACTTGACCTAATATTATCCTTGTTGTAAGTATCACAAGCAGGTATCAGTCGAATCCAGGCAAAGAGCGCTGGATAGCTGTGAAGAATATCCTTAAGTACTTAAGAAGAACTAAGGATTTGTTTTTGATCTTTGGAGGGAATTCTGAGTTGCGAGTTGGGGGTGTATTCTTGTTTGATATATTAGAAAGATTTTGACTATACGATCAATGGAGGTTGAATATGCTGTAGATGTGTAGGATGAATTCTGGCTCTAATGTTAGTTGTAGAACTAGATGTCATGCCATGATACAGTATTGCAAAGACAATGACACTATAGGCCTTGCTAAGGAGTCCAAAGTCTTACTAGAAATCCAAACACATAGAGCAGTAGTCTACGCGACTACCTCATATCGAGGTACAAAGAGTAGACTCTGCGAAAAATATGATGGACCCACTGACTAAGCAGTTGAGCCAACCTAAAAATGAAAGTCCACCTTGAAAAGATAGGACTTAGATTTGTGGCCAATTGGCTTTAGTGCAAGTGGGAGATTGTTAAATGTATGTCCTAGAAGCCAATATGGCTAACACATTGTAATATATCTAGGGCATAATTTTGTACTTAATATATTGATATGATCAATAAAAGAGACAAGTTCTTTTTTATTCAAGTGTAATGTGTCCTTGAATCATCCATAGAATTAGTTTCGATACATATTCTTAAAGTGTTGAAAATTAGAGATATGTATTTAATTATTAAAGGCTCTTGATCATAGGATCATCATGAGGGCGATGATAGATTCAGATAGACTGGTGCATAAATCACTTCCTTCAGGATAGATGGGTCTCTAATCTACTGTGTAGAGACACAGGGCGATAAGTGCATGTGGTTTTAGAGAACAACCGACACTGAGCGTTACCATACAGAGATCACTTGGATTTTTATTTAATCATTAGTGATTATCTCGATGCTGTAGTTATGTGACTAATTCTTTGACTTGAAATGGTACTGCTACTCACAGTGAGACTGCTGGAGTTTGATTAATACATGAATATCGATCTCAATGAGCAGCTCTTGTAGTAGATATTGGTGACAGTTGGTCTACTATAGGAGTGGGGTGCGCATCAAGATAGGATCATCGACCTTGATAGAGAGGAGTAGTCTTATAAGATTTGAGAGGCTAAATTTAAGAGTTTGTGACCACAATAGAGTGATTGATGAAAAAGAATTTCCATAGACATCATATCTGGACTTGAGCTAATCAAATTTATCATATGACTGATGTTGAGGTTTGACGATTTATCCATGACCTGCCATCTAGTCGGAACTCACGATAGAGGGACTGAATCACATGTTAACTATCCCTAGAAGTTATTTTAGTTCTACTAGGTTGCGACTACATACTGCTAGGTATCACTGGTGGATTGTGAGAGCTCACTAAGGTTATTCTGGATCGCCAATTCTTGTTGTGTTAGAGTGAAATTATTCTGATCCATTGAAAAGAATTTCAATGATACGATGATAGAGATCATTGTATATCTCACTACCAGATAGAATTGAACCTATGAGGTACACAATAAAGAGATTTGGTTTGGAATAAGTAATTAAGCTTATGAAGTGTTAATTGGATTTAGAGAAATCCATTGGGTTCATGGTAACCTTGTTAGCACATGGTTGGATCAATTTTTCTTTCCATTAGGATTACTTATTTGATAAGTTAATTCTAACTTAATTACTTGTTAATAATCTACATGAGTAAAATTCATGAGACTCTAATTATTAGGTGTCTAAGATTATGGATCACATAAATTAAGGATGTAAGTCCCTTATGAATCTCCTTGATAGTTATTATGGGACGCCACTTTGATTTGATCAATTTGGGCATGTCCATCAATTAGAGGGCCTTTAGTTTTCATATAAGGTATCTCTTGGGTGCAAAAAGGGGTGTCTAATTATGGGTGCAAGGGCTCCAATAGTTGGGGCCTAATGGGCTTCCTAATGTAAGTTGGATAACTTAAGTTAATAGGAATCCTAATGTAAGTAGGACTTGTATTATATGATTGAATAGGATTCAATCTTTGTGCCCATTAAAGGGACCTCCCCTAAGATCTCTAAGCCATCAAAACCAGGAACCCCTCACACCTAAAGGCTCTCCCCACTCCCTCTCTTCCTCTCCCTTTCTCTTCTCTTGGGTGTTCTAGACACCCCTTCCTTGGGATGCGCGTCCCAAGGAGTTCCACACCCAAAAAAGTTTGGGTACCTCTTCTTGCTAGTTTCTAGTATCTGGTAGCAGTACATAATAAAAAAAAATTTAAAAAAGAGGAGAAGAAGAAGATCAAGGAGAAAGATCAAGTGTCGATCGTGATCCAGACTTTGTTCAGATTTATCAGGTTAAATTTTGAAGAACCAAAATTTAGATTAAAGAGGGCTGTTCCAGATTGATCTCTGTGGATACTCATAGAGGTCGGATATTTGTGCGGCTAACAAAGAGCCTCATCTCTTTCAGATCTAGTTTTGAAAAAAGATATTACGAAATAGGTATGTGATTTGATCACAATCTGAATTTCAGCATATATCAATTTCAGCATATGAAATAGATCATGTGATTTTATATTTTTATGTATATAAAATTTAGATTAAAAATATTTTAATCTTATTCTCTGCTGTAGTATTTAGAAAATAAATATTTTAAAATATATATGCATGCACCAAATCCTGAATTCCAACACTTAGATCTAGGGCTTGGGTAGATATAGATTAGATCTATTATATGTAGGGTTAAAGGGTTTAACCAGATCATTTTCACTACTATTTTAAAAAGTTTTTAAAATCTATGCATGCAATCCTATCTATTTTCTAACAGTGGTATCAGAGCCACTAATTTTTTAAGACATGTATAATCTGATTTTTATGTAAGATCTAAAAGTTTGAATATTTTAATATTGATCTTATGTTGGTATAAGATTGTCCTGATATAGGGTTAACCTCCTATATTGAAAATATTATCCTAGCATAAGATTGATCGATTTTGAGATCTATATTTAAAATATTTAAATCAATTTTTTAGATCTAAAAATGGATGTATGTGATATATTTTTATTTATGTTAGATATAAAATTAGAATGATTAAAAATTCATATTAGACTGATATAAGTTTGTCTTGATATAGGGTTTATCCCCTATATTGAAAAGATTATCCCAATTTGATGTGAACTATTTTTTTAAAATTATTTTCAAAATATTTTAATCATTATTTTAGATCTAATTATGTATGTATTTAATATATGTATTTTTAGTTTTAGATCTAAAATTTAATATATATATGATATATGTTTGTAGTTTAGATCTAAAACTTCATATATGTGATTTATGACATTAAGTTTAAATCTGAAACTATTTCAAGATCATAAGCCACAAATGCATGTAATAAAATATAATCTAAAATATTTTTAGAATCTAAAAATTATGTTATTGCATGTGGGTATAGGTTGAACAAATTAGGTCTAGTGATCAAACTACAATTAAGATCAATTGATTAGATCAGACTAGAACCCTTTGTCGATTTTGAGCAGTTGATTGAACCTAATTAATTATTGTTAGAATTAGGTCGAAGGGGCTCAAAGTCGAGTTTAGTTATAGTTGGTCGCATTGATTCATATTTTGATATAAATTGATTAACTCAAGACCTAATTTGGCTCAGTGGTTCGGGCCCGGATCAATAGGTTAACCTGATCGATTCTAATCGACAAATTTGATGTCTAAGGCAAGTATCTAGATGGTAATTATTTAATTAATTTTATTGTCTGATCTAGCTAATTCATTGGTGTCTAAGAAAAGCAATGGAGGGACCCCCACTTATCTTAACTTACTTGGCTATTTTGGGAGATTAAGTTTTGAATTAGGTTACTTGTTGATTTGAGTTCACCCATACCGACTAGGTAGGTCAAACATGTGAATGTGCTAATCTAAACTTGATCAGTCAGATATTAAATCTGATAACTTAAAAGAGATCTAAATCTAAATCTTCTCACTAAATATTAAGTTAAGTGATTTTCCATCATTGTAGAGATGCGGGTACCTTCCTGGCGTTAATCATTCTCGACTGGTTACAGTGGTTCGATTGTATCAAAAAGGTACAACCATTCTATTGGCATTAGATGCCCCAAGGTAGAGATAGGGTGGGTCTAATAACTATTAGGTAAGGAATCTAATGATGGCTTTACGCTCGCTGGTGAACGATGGGTTTGACTTAACTAAGAAATATGTCAATAACTATTAGGTGAGGCCACAGGACTTAGAGACCAAACCTACTGTATCTTATTTAATGAAGCAATAGATAAGGTGTTGTCCACTCATTGGTCTGTGCTTACCAATAACTATTAAGTGAGATGTGTATAGATCAATGGGACTGCAGCATCCACTAGAAACTGATCGTATATAAATTTTTGTTTCTCCACATGAGGAGTGTGGGAGATTCGAGAAAATAGTGATAGTCTTGTTTGATTTTAAAAGCCTTTAGAATAAATATTTAATAAGTATAAATATCTAATAAGAAATTATTCTATTTATAGATAACTATGTTGAGTTCAAATTTTTTAGTCCGTATCCTTGACACAAATAGGTTGACTGGGACAAACAACAAAGACTGACTCCAAAATTTGAGAATCATTCTCAGTTTCGACAAGCTAACTCATATCTTAGATCAGGATGCACCTGTGTTATAAGCTCATCCATCCCCCAATCAACAAGCCATACTTGAGAAGTGGATGGATGAGGACAATAAGGCAAAGTACTACATTCTAGCATCCATATCCAATGATCTTCAATGACAGCATGAAGATATGAGGACTGCCAAGGAGATGCTGACTCACCTGCAAGAGTTATATGGTGAGCAGCGTCGCATAGCTCATTTTGAAATCTCTTAGAGACTATTCAGAGCTAAAATACATGATGGACAGTCTGTTAATGATCATTGTTTGACAATGATCAAGGACATAGAAGAGCTTCAAAAGCTCGAGATGAACATGGATAAGGAATTGTAGATGGATTTGATCCTTCATTCTCTTCCTGATTCATATGGATAGTTCATTATGAACTATCATATGAATAAAATTGTTAGGATTTTATTTGAATTGCTGAACATGTTGGTGACAGTGAGAGCACCTTGAAAGGTTTAAGGGGTATAGTTCTTATTGTAGAGTGGGCTTCCTCTAAGAGAAAATCTTCTTTCAAAAAAAAGAAGAAGCTTGCAAAAAAGCAAAGGAATGAGACAAACCCAAGAAGTAGATTCTGAAGAAGAATGACGATGAGGAAAAGTATTTTCACTGTAATATCAAAGGTCATTGGAGAAGAAACTATCCGACCTACCTAACGACTGTGAAAAATAGGAAGAAGGATGGGCCTTCTGAAAGTACATCTGATTTGCTCATAATAGAATCTAATCTAATGGTTTCTTTATTTTCTAGCTGAGTTCTAGATTCTAGTTCAAGTGCTTACTTGTATACTTCTATGAAAGGTCTTGAAGAAGTTAGGGGGCTAAGGGAAGGCGAGATCAGGAGAACCATGCTGACACATGGTCAAACTAAACCCAATAAGATTTTATTAAATTCTAATCCAATTAAAACTTTATAAACCCAATTGGTTAATTCAAGATTAAATTTTTTAATGTGTAACCCTATAGGTTCCAGTCTATCTAGTAGTGAGATTTATTATGATCTCCATCATAATATCATCAAAATTTCTTTCGATGAGTTGGAACAATTCTAACTCTGCCCTTCGAGAGTCATCAATCATCAAGATGACACCCGATGAGTCCCACAATCCACTAGTGACATCTACCAGTATGTAATGACAATCTGATAAAATGAAAGTATGAACCTTTAGGTGTAGTTATCATATGATTTAGCCCTTCTATTGTGAGTCCTGACTTGATGGAGGTTATGGAGAATTCGTCAGACTCTATCATCAGTCATATGTTAGATTGGCTCGACTTGAGTTTACTTATGAAACTCATAGAAATTTATTTTTAGTACTCACACTTGCTTTGATCAAAAACTTTCTAAACTCAATCTCACAAATCGCGTAGGACTTCTTCTTTTCTATCAAGGTCGATAGATTTTATTTAGATGCATCCTACTCTTAACAGTGAATCTGAACCTACTGTAGCTAACATACACAGTAAGGATCCAAATAGCTAGGGACCAAAAAAATATGAAGTCAAACTCAGTAGCCTTGCTGTGAATAGCCGATGACACCGCAGGTCAAAGGACCACTCATACCATAGCAGCATCGAGATAACCACTGACAAGTGAGTAGACATCCAAGTGGTTTCTCATATTGATCATGCTTAGTACAAGTTATTCTCTAACAATCACTTGCACTCTCACCCCAGTATCCCTATACTATAGATTCGAGACTCATCTATCTAAAAAGGAGGTGATCCATACATTGATCTGTAAATAGATTAATCACTATCCTTTATGATGATCTTTTGATCAGAACTATTTAGAAACTAATCACTAATTAATGTATATCTCAAATTCTCAATACCTTGAGAATATATAAAATTATCTTTGTCAATTTTTAGAATAAATCATAGACACGTAAACATGATTGAAAATAAAAATATTTTTTATTAATAATAAAAGTGTTATAAGTATAAAATTATGCTCTAGAATTATAAAATGTATCAGCCAACAGTTGGCTTCTAGGGCACTCATCTAATACTTATGTCTTTGGGATAAAGATCTATGACATAGATCTAGAAGGATGCTTGGTCTGTCACAAAAGCTGTACATAGAGAAAGTACTAAAGTAGTTCAACATGAAAAACTCCAAAAAAAATTTGCTACCCCTTAGGTATGGTATTAGACTCTCCAAGATAGTGTATCCGACCATTTCTGAGGAGATTGAGTGCATGAGTAAGATTCTTTATGCTTCGATGATAGGGAGCCTCATGTACACCATGCTATGTATTCATCTTGATATTATCCTTGCTGTGAGTGTCATGAGTAGGTATCAATTGAATCTTGATAAAGAGCATCGGATAGCTATAAAGAACATTCTTAAGTACTTATGAAGGACTAAGCATTTGTTCTTGATCATTGGAGGAGTACCTGAATTGCGGATAGAGAGTTATATAGATTTGGACTTCATATCGGATCCTGATGATAGAAAGTCTACATCAAAGTATGTATTCATTTGTAATGGTGGTGCAATCAGCTGAAAGTATTCTAAGAAGAGCTTCATCATAGATTCGACCACAGAGGCTGAGTATGTCGTCGCTTTGGATGCTACAAAAGAAGGCTTCTAGTTTAAAAGTTTGTCATGGAACATAGTGTTGTTGGAAAAGAAGGATTTATGAAC
This sequence comes from Elaeis guineensis, assembly GCF_000442705.2. NCBI lineage: Eukaryota > Viridiplantae > Streptophyta > Magnoliopsida > Arecales > Arecaceae > Elaeis > Elaeis guineensis. The sequence continues at coordinate 456,791 of NW_027332421.1, forward strand.
TCCTTCTATCTTCCTTAAATGAACTCCTAAATTATGATGAAGTCTTTAGAACCACAATCAATTAATAAAGAAGGATTTATCGGATGGTTCTTAAATTGTTCACGATCAAATGATAAGTTATTAACAAGGATGATAACTTATCAAGTGTAGGTCGCTGTATGCCATATGCGTTGGTTGTCCTCATAATCAAGTAGTGTGGAGAAACTGGTATGGCATTCAAGTGAGATGTAGGAGTATATCTACACTGAACATGACCAATGTAACACTCTACTATCAAGAGTAGCTAGCTAAGGCCAATGGGTATAAGTATCCCTCCGACCTGAGATCACCACGATGATTTGCAAGTAACTCACTGTACTTTGGTGCCAGACTGCCTGTATTTTTAATATAGATTCGAAAGATTTTTGGATACAGTCAAGTACTTGTGAAGTGAGTGTATGAGTCAAGATGGGATTGACCACTCCTGATTAACTTCAGGAAAAGAATGTCTCACTGTGTTTTAATTTAGCGAAACCTAAGCCTGATAATCCTCGTAAGGAGTCACAGGATTTGCAAAATTTTGAGACACAATAGAGATGACTTGTATGAGTGTTGACAGCATACTTGAAGTCATCTTGAGCATTATTGGTTAAAAAGATGAATTATACTGTAACCATGGGTCAGGGTTCTTAGAATGTTGCTTTGCATACATTCGACCTATCTAGACGTCGGAAACCATTGCTAGATGGTTACTTCGACCGGTACACAAATTGATTTCTATGATACTGACTTAGGTTCGAACCTATAGGGTCATACACATAAGAGATTGTAATCTAATCATATGGTTAATCGATGATTGAGAATTATTCTAAAATTAAACGATCAATGTGATTGATGTTTGACCTAATGCAAGTATTGCAGGAGGATCAATTAGCAATTGGATTGCTAATTGGTTCAATCTGATTGAGCAATTAGGCAGAGATCAAGTCTAATTGAATTTGATTAATTAGAATTGATTTGGACTTAGTTGATTAAGTCTAATTGATTTATTGGATAAACTAGTTGCAAGGAAGAACAAGTCTCTGTTTGATTAGGACTTGTATGCACCTAATTCCTAATTAAATTAGAATTTAAATTAGAATTAAATATGGTTTAATCTGATTTAATTGAGCTCCTAATTGGACTAGGATCACCCTTAATTAGGTTACAATTAATCTAGATTGGGTTCAAAGAGTTTGACCTAGTCTACATGAGAATCCTAGTTAGACTAAGATTCCATTTTCTCCTTTGTGCCACCTAAGAAAGCCCGTGTCCCATGGTTTTCTTGTTTGACTAGGTCATTTGACCTAGTCTACCTTATCTAGTGGTGCCTCCTATATGATAATAGGTGGGAGTTAGAAATCTGTGGTTTTTCCATAGAAAAGCAGAGAAGAAAGAGGATGGCATGGGTGTTTTGAGGCATTAGTTTCCTTGGAGGAGAGTCTTCTATCAAGACATCAAAGGTTGATGTCTTGTAGAGATAAAAGGTAAGAGAGAAGATTATCTTCTCTTATTATTTTTCTTTTAATTTATTTTCTCTTTATTTTTGTAATTTTTATGTGATAAAAATATGAGAGAGAAAGAGGGATGGCATGGTGGATCTATGCTCCAATGAGTTGGGGCATGGTGATCTGATTTTGGACATGATCTGATCATGTCCTGATGAGAGAAGAAGAAGAAAAGAAGGTCATCTCTTATGGTTTCTTTTAGAATTCTTCTTCTCCATCAATCATGAGATTTTTCTATGAGAAAAATCAGATAACATAAGATCTGAAAGTTTGAGAAACATCTAAAGGAGAAGGTCTTCTCATGTCCTAGCATAGAGATGTTCTCAGGACATCAATCGTTGATGTCCTGAAAGAGAAGATCTGTCTTCTCTTAGGACCTTTTCTATTATATATTATTTCTAATTTTAGGTAGGTCAAGGATTTGACTTCTCCCTCATTCTTCCTCATATTCTTCATCTCTTGAAATGTCCAAGAGATCCAAAGAATATTTTTACATTAACCATCCGGAGGGATCTGCAAGAAGCTAGCAATTCGAGCAGATCTTCGTTCGACGAACCTCCAATTTTATTGTAGCCTTGTGTGGATCTCCTGTAGAGGTTGACATGTGTGCAGCTCCAAAAGTAACAAAAAAAATCAACCACAGAGTTCTCGACCCATGCGAAGGTAAGAGATCTGATCTCTTCTCTTATCTAGATATGATCTAGGTTTTAGATCTAAAACTGTTTTAGATCTAGGGTATTGATTTGATCAATATCAAAGCTTTTATTTTCTGACTTATAAATGCAATATGACATGTTATAGAACCTAGTTGTAGGGTTTAGTAATCTGATTACATGCATTTATAGATTAAATTATTTAATTTGCATATTCTGCTGTGTTACATTTCAAAAATATTTTGAAATTCATGTATGAAATTCTGTACTTTTTCCATCAATGGTACTAGAGCATCTAGATTCTTTTATAACATGTTCATGATTGTATAAAATAAATCTAAAAAATAAAATAATGATCGCATGCACTGTAGGTTGTCTTGCTGTAAGGTTTACCCCTTACGGTGCAAAGGTTATCCTGGTATGTTGCGATCTAGAAAATTAAAAAAAAATTTAAATAAATCTTATCATAATATTTTAGATTAGGTCTATTTTATTTCATAAATTTTTATGTAATATACATAGATTAAAATCAGCCAAGAACAGAATCTTACGAAGGTTCTGTTTGCTGATCAAGCTGGCGCTCTCAGGAATCGAGCCGGCTCGACCAGCATGCCAGCTTGAAATAGCATTATAGAATGCTGTTCGGGCTGGCTCGATTAGGAATCGAGCTGGCTCATCTAAAAATTGGCCAGCTCGATAGGATCTGAGCCAGCTCGATAGAAAGAAGGCTTTCTGCCTTTTCTGGGCTATTACTCGAGTCGGCTCAGATTGGATCCGAGCCAGCTCGACTGAAAAGTTGGCTGAATTATTTTTTTGATTGATTTTAATTATTTTAACCTATAATTAGTATTTATTAATGAAATAAGATGACTCATTTTTGAAATGAGTCGACCTATTTAGTGAAACAACACTAGATTGTATTAAACCTTTCAAAAGTTGAAAATGATTTTAGAAATATCAAACCCCAACCCTCAGCCATGAACTTAATTAAAAGAATTAAGTGATTGTTTAGGATCTAGATTTTGATTTAAAGATCCTAAGATAATTTATAAAACATGGGTTAAAGGGTAATGGGTTAGCTTTGATCAGGTCATTAACTAGGTTAGACCTATGGTTAGATTAAATATGGACTAAGTTAAGAAATTGATCAAATCTAATTAAAAATTAATTAGGATTAGGTCATTTCTATAGATCACTTCAATAGTTGTAGTTAATCAAAGTTCATAAATCTAACAAATGGATACTGATCGTGGCTCAGCGGCTGAGTCCGAGTCTTTAGGCAGATCAAATCGAAACTGATAAACCAGTTGGTGTCTAAGGTAAATCATACTGGTGATTTTTAATTGACAGTCTGCTTACTTGCCATTTCTTATGGTGTCTAAGGCAAGCTTTGGCAGATCCTCCCATCGATCATACTTACCTGGCTAATGTGGTTTTGATTAGGTTGCTCATTGATTCGTGCTAACCCATGTCACATAGGAAATCAGTGAGTCTGATTTCATTCAGTGAGACTGATCTAGGTGCTCATGGACCAAAATTGATCCTAGTCCTTGTTAATGACTTGAGAAGTCAGTGAGAGGACTTGACTTTGTGAAGTCAGTGAGAGCAAATTGGTCCATGTCCTTTCTATCCTTAAATCACTAATAATTTTAAATCCTCTAAAATTATTAGATCCTTAAAATGACAAAGTTATGGAGATAACTGAGTCATAGCCTCCCATTAAGGTGTTTGATAATGGATCCATTAACTCAATAATCATTGCAGACCCAAATACCTGGTGCTTGTTGACTAATGGAATTATCACTCATCATATGACGACTTGAAAGTATCTCTCTAATGGTGGTTAGATTGACTAACCAAAGTTGGGCTTAATCATTCATTGGTTAGATGCACCAAGTATGGTCATGTTAATGGTTGGATCTAACCGGATCCTTACAGTAGAGGCCAAAGCCTACTGATTAAGTTCTAGGGCAAAATTAAATTACTAAAAGTTGTTTGGAGAAATAATTGGTTAATGAACCTATTCATAGATGCAGATGGGTTGGCTGACCAAAGTCGGGCTTGTGTGTAGTCTATGTGGATTCTAGTACCTACTAGAAAATTAAAGTAATTCTTCGAATTGGAGATAGAGGCTACCAATTTGAATAAAATAGTAGGAGAACCTTGAGACTAAAATCCAAATCTCTAGACTTAAAATAATTCATATACATTAGGTCATTGTTCTCTTTTCTCAAAATAAGGCTAAAACTTAATTGCTCCAATCGCTGTTAGACAGTGATGACTTATGAGATCTAAGTTCGATAATTAGTATCGAAAGTTGAATTTGGTTCAGCAGTACAAAAGGGTTCGTATTGGAGCTTCTTAGTCCAATCAAAATAATTAGTCTAAAATTGACCCAAATCAGGCATGTTGCTTCTACAGTTAGAAGCAGGGTCATGGGAAGAAGAATTGTCTTGCTTCCCTTGACCATAATAGGCTGAACAAGAGAAAGGAGCAAGAGTTGCTCATCAAAGATGTTATATGATAACATCTTAAAGTTTCTCTATGTAATTTTACTACCTAGGTATTAGATACCGATGGTCTTATGCAATTTATTGCTAGGACTACAAGTAAGTGGAATGTTTGAAAATGATGAGAGATTCTTGAATGTTAGGGATGGAAATCTTATTCTAATCCTAACTTTAAGAATTGTAGAGCTTATTTTCAAATATTATCATTTAGAGTAATTATTACTATTGTCCATTGTTTATGATGAATGTAATCTTTGTTGACCTTATGGCCAAAGATGATCATCATTCATTAATAAAGAAAGATTATTGTGATATTATTATGAATAATGTTACAATAATACATAGACAATAAGGAAATGATATTTAACATTTACATAGCCTGTTAAGTGTAATGTACACACCCAAGTTAGATAATGTCATGGATGTCTATCTTTGGCATTATAGGCTTAGTCACCTTGACAAGAACAGGATAAATAGATTAGCTTGAGAGGAAAATCTTGACATCAATGATTGTGAATCATTGATAGCCTGTGAGTCTTGTCTTCTTGGAAAGATGACAAAGTCACCTTTTAATAGAAAAGGTGAAGGAGCTGATAAAGTTTTAAATTTCATACATAGTGATGTATGTGGACCTATAAACTTAAGTACCAGAGGATGATATTAATATTTTATTACCGATGACCTATCTGGGTATGGGTGTGTCTGGCCTAAATCATTTGAAATATTCAAATGATTCAATAATGAAATATAGAAATACACTGGATAAGGTGTTAGAACTCTTCGATCAGATCGAGGAGGTGAATACTTATCCAGTGAGTTTGTGACATATCTAGGAGAATTGGATTCTCTCTCAGTGGATTCTTTTTCGAAACATAGTGTATCTGAAAGGAGAAGTTGAACTTTGTTAGACATGGTTCAATCCACGATAGGGTTCACTTCTCTGCCTGTTTCAGGATTGTGCTCTTGTGTGACTACCTATTTTACTCTGAAAATATACTGAGTAAGTCTATTGTATAGATTCCATATGAGATATAGATCGGGCATAGATCTGACTCTCTCACCTTTGGGTTTGGAGTTGATCAGCCTATGTCAAAGGTTTGCATACAGATAAACTTGGTTCTTGGTCCAATAGGTGTTTAAGGGTTACTAATTCTAATATGTTGAAGAACATAAGATGTTCATCAGTAGTAGGGTATTTCTTTTGGAAAGGAGTTTCTTAGAGAAGGAACTGATACCTATCAAGTTGAACTTGAAAGTTTGACTGGTAGAAAATGAACCGACATAATCTAGTAAACCTACAGAATCGGATTTGATTAGATCAAACTCGGAACCCATTAAAGTAACACCTTTAAGGAGATCTGATAGAGTACTGTATTAGCCGGATAGACACTTCAGTGTCTAGGTCTAGGACGACGATCCTGTTGAGCTCGATGAGATTAACAAGGATCCGATCACCTATAAGGATGCAATGCAGTGGTCTAACTCTGAGAAGTGGCTTAGAGCCATTAAATCCAAATTGAAGTCCATGGAAATCAATAGTGTATGGATACTAGATGATTCACTTGAAGAAATAAAACCCATTGGGTGTGAATGAATCTTTCGAAAGGATCAGAGTAGCGCAAGGGAAGGTGGAGACCTATAAACTCTGTTTCGCTATTATCCCAGAGTTGGAACATACATTTTGAACATATGTCTTTGTTATGAATAAAAAGGAACCCTGTATTTATAAGTGGGTAAAATATTCTATAGTGTTATTCCCTGTATTGTCTGTGGATGAAATTCTCTTAATCCAAAATGGTATTCCAGCATTGTAAGGAATAAAGGTTTGGGTGTCATCTAATTTCTCCATGTTCAAGATCAGATATGGTATACTCACTAACAGTAATGAGCAGATACCAGTCGGATCTAAATAAGAACCACTGGAAGATTGTATAGATAATCTTTAAGTATTTGGAAAATACTAAGGTCTAGTGACTCAAATATGAAAATACTGACTTTAAACATGTGGATATTTCGATTTCAGTCAGATCAAGATGACAACAAGAAAGTATCAGATCATACCTTAATTGTAAGAGCAATCTACTGGAAAGATTTCAAGCAGGATACTTTAGCCTACTCAGTTAGTGATGTAGAGTACATCGTAGCATATGATGCTACCATGTAAGCTGTGTAGTTGCTGAGCTTCATTAGCAGGTTGGGAGTGGCATCCTCCATCGATGGTCCAGTCCTATCGTAGCACTGAAGCCATAGCTCTGGCTAAAGAACCGAAGGACCAGCATACTCTGTATGGCTATCACCTTTGATTTTAGATCAGGGTGACATCGATCTTTGGAAGATCGATGAAAAAGGAGAACTTGACCAACCCATTTGCTAAGGCCTCAGAACTAAGCAGTTCTATGAACTCAAGTGAAAGATAAGATATTTGATATCGTTCTGATTGGCTTTAGTTCAAGTGAGAGTTATTGGAAAATATGTCCTAAAGCCAATCATCTAAGTGGTAGATGATTGGAATTAGTATATGAATTATCTAATAATAATAGTTATTTGGCAGGTTCATTATAAAAGTTCTATCTTCCTTAAATGAACTTCTAAATTATAATGAAGTCCTTAGAACCACAATCAATCGATAAAGGAGGATTTATCGGATAGTTCTTAAATTGTTCATGATCAAATGATAAGTTATTAATAAGGACAATAACTTATCAAGTGTAGGTCGCTGTATGCCATATGCATTGATTGTCCTCGTAATCAAGTGATGTGGAGATACTGGTATGGCATCCAGATTAGATGTAGAAGTACATCTGTACTGAACGTGATCAATATAACACTCTACTATCAAGAGTAGCTAGCTATGGCTATTGGGTATAAATATCCCTCTGACCTGAGATCACCATGGTGACTTGCAAGCAACTCATTGTACTTTGGTGCCAGACTGTCTGTATTTTTAATATAGGTTCAAAAAATTTCTGGGTGAAGGAAAAAACTATCTTTTTCTTGTGTAGGATCTTTCAGATTTCACCAAATCTGGGGCGGAATAAATTTTATATTTTTATCCTATGCTATTTCAGATCTAATGTCTATTAGATCTAATTTTAAATATCAAATAATAAAATTAGATCTAATAGATATTAGATCTGAAATAGCATAGGATAAAAATATAAAATTTATTCTATCCCAGATTTGGTAAAATCTGGAAGATCCTACACAGAAAAAAGGCAATTTTTCCCTGCAAGTGGTATCAGAGCCAGGTTGTTGGCTCTATTTCAGATCTATTTTAGATCTAATTTTAATTTATCTGATATTAAATAATTTTAGATGTCACATCAAATATGATAGGATCTGAAATCAAAATATTTAAAATTAAATCTAAGAAGATCTAACATGCATGAGATGCATAACTAGACTGGGATTAATTGAATCCATGAATAGTCTTAAGTTTTATATTTTAATGAGATTAAAATATGAATTAAATATAATTTATTCTCTATTTTTGATGTTATAATTATTATAATCAGATCAGAAAATAAAAAATAAAATTTTAATTATTTCATAAAATTGATCTGTTGCATGCCTAGACTAGTTGTAGAATTGTTCTAGTAACTTGTCTAGAATAGTTTTTATTTTGAATAGTTTAATTTAAATTCTATTTTTCAGATATTATATGTGATGTATCAGATCTGAAAGCATGTTAATTAGATTAATTTTTGATACATGAGATGTATGCAAAGCATGTATTAGTTAGATCTTAAATTGTATATGTGATATGTTAATTTAGATCTAACTAGTTTTGTAGTTAAAATTTATATTTCTGATTAAGGTGTTCCTCATGGCCGTTCGATCATAAGAGCAAAGTAGAGTTTTAAGACCCTCTCTTTCCATTCAATGGGGTGTTCATATGACGTGTAGGGGTACCGCACGTTCATCCTTAATTAGAAATCAAAACTTACTTTTCTGCAAAATCCTAGATCTTGAAATCCTAGGATTTATTTTACATGCTTTGTTTATGAACCCAAACTTAATTAATGTATTGAGCTTATGAAATTAAGTTAGATCTAAAATTGAGAATTTCATATCTAAGATATTTTCATAAGATTGGGTTTGGGCTTGGGTAGCTCAATTAGGTCTAGCGGTTGATCAAACTGAATCAAGAGTTAGTTAAGTGGGATCATGAAAGCTAATAATTGACCAGCCTAATAGGATTAAGTCTGGGTCAAGGTCGAAGCACATTTAGATGTGATTCGATCAAGTTAAGACCTAATTTGGCTCAATGGTTAGAGCCTGGATTGTAGACTAACTCAATTAATTCTGGTTCGACAATTTGGTGTCTAAGGTAAGTTGGGCAGATGCGACCGACTGGTTTTTAATTGAGAGCTACTCGACTCGAATGTGTTCTTGTCGAGTTAATGGCATATCCCTCCCACCGATCTCACTTACCGGGCCATATGTGTCGACCCAATTTTGATTTGAGGTGGCTAACAATTCGAGCTGACCCATGCCACTAGGTTAGTCATAATTGTTATGACTATGTCAAGCCAAGTTTAAAGAGATCTAAATCAAATCTCCCTAAGAAAATATTAAGTCTAGGTCTTCCACCATTGTGGATGTGCGGGCCCTTCCTGGGGTTGATTGTTCTCGGCTGGTTACAGTGGCTCAGTTGCACCGGAAAGATGCAACCATGTCCATTAGGCATTGGATGCTATGGATTAGAGGATGGGTTGGGCTCAATATTCTAGATACGGTGAAGGACCCAATCAGGAATCTAGTTCGTGCAAATGGTGGGTTTGGCTTAACTAAGATTGAAGCAATATCTCGGATATGGTGAGCTTCATGAATTAGAGACCAAATTTTGGGTGCACCATGATTAGAGAATCATTGGACAAGAGTTATCCACTCATCGGTTGACTCATCACCAATAACTGTTAGGTGAGGTGATGAGCCAGTCGGTGAGACTGCACCACCCACTAGAAATTACTAATCACGAAGATTTTCACATCTCTACCAAGGAGTGTAGGGATCTGAGAAAATAGTGAGAGCCTAATTTGTTTAAAAATAAAAATCCTAAACAAATTGGTTGAGTCTGATTACAAAATCTAACTTGAAACTTTTGACTCTCTATAGGAAACATGTCTGCCTCAAACCCCCTGACCAAAATTCTAGACACTCATAGACTGACTGGACCAAACTTTAAGGACTGATTGAGGAACTACAGAATTGTTTGGGGTTTCAAAAAATTGACTCATGTCTTGGACCAGGACCCACCTGCTATGCCAGCACGTCCGACTGCTGAACAGAGAGCATCTCTGGAAAAGTGGATGGATGATGATAACAAAGCTAGGTACTACATGTTGGGTGCAATGTCTGATGATTTACAGTGCCAACATGAAAATATTTTGACTACCCACCAAATGTTGGCTCACCTACAAGAGTTGTTTGGTGAACAGAGTCGCGCGACCAAGTGTCAAGTCTGTCAAAGACTTTTTAAGGCCAAGATGCGTGATGGGCAGTCAGTCCAAGATCATTGTTTGACAATGATCAAGGATCTTGAGGAGCCTGAGAAGCTCGGTATCATCTTAGACAAGAATTTTTAGATTGATGTGATCCTTCAATCCTTGTCCGATGCATATGGTCAGCTCATCATGAACTTCCATATGCATAAGATGCAATGTACCTTGGTCGAGTTAATGAATATGCAGGTTATGGCTGAGCTTTCAATGAAAGGTTCAAAAGGCTCAGTTCTTACTGTGGAGTGGACTTCTTCCAAGAGAAAATCTTTTGGAAAGAAAAAGAAGTCCATGAAGAAGCAGAAGGTGGATGGCAAGAACAAGAAGACAGGACCGAAGAAGAAGGCTTCTGAAAAGGGAAAGTATTTCCACTGTCAGTCAGAAGGCCATTGGAAGCGAAACTGTCCTCAGTACTTGGCCATCCTGAAGAACAAGAAGGATGATCCTTCTGGAGGTATGCTCATTATCAAATCTAATCTTACAGTTTCTTCTGCATCCAGTTGGGTGCTTGACTCTGGTTCTAGTGTTCATTTGTGCACTTCTATGTAGGGTCTTGAGGAGAGCAGGAGGCTGAGGGATGGAGAGATGATCCTACGTATCGGGAATGGAGCAAGAGTTGCTGCTGTGGCCGTAGGAACCTACCCTCTATGATTACCGTTAGGATTAGATTTAGTTTTAAGAGACTGTTATTATGTGCCTGCAGCAAGCAGTAATTTGATTTCTGTTTCATGTTTAGCACAAGAAGGCTATGTGATTAGCTTTCATAAGGACCATTATAACATATTTTATGAAAATAATAAAGTTGCAAATGGTTTTGTTATTAATGGTCTCTATCAGTTACATGTTGATGTATCTATTTTTAATATTGAGCAAAATGTGAATGCCATAGGAATTAAAAGGCCTAGAGATAGTCTAAATGATAAGTATCTGTGGCACCTAAGGCTAGGTCAATAGCAGAAGACAGGGTTAACAAATTGGAGAAATCCGGGCTACTGAGTCTATTGACTTTTGAGTCATATCTAGTTTGTGAATCATGCCTTCAAGGCAAAATAACCAAGCTCCCTTTTGTGGGACATGGGGAAAGGGCCACAGACCTACTTGCCCTAGTACATACGGATGTGTGTGGTCCATTTGATGTGCCGGCTAGAGGCAACTTTGTCTACTTCATTACCTTTACCGATGATATGTCTAGGTACAGGTATGTGTTTCTAATGAAACACAAGTCTGAAGCCTTTGAAAGGTTCAAAGAATTTAGACATGAGGTAGAAAAATAAATAGGAAAGCCCATTAAGGTTCTTCGATCAGATCGAGGAGGTGAATACCTTAGTCAAAAATTTCTAGACTATCTTAAGGACAATGGTATAGTCTCTCAATGGACTCCATCTAGAATGCTTCAACTCAACAGAGTTTCAGAACGAAAAAATCGGACCCTATTAGATATGGTCCGTTCCATGATGAGCTTCACAGACCTCCCAGAATTTTTTTGGGGGGACATTGTCTCATGACAGCAATTTATGTATTGAATAGGGTTCCCTCTAAAATCATTCCTACCACACCGTATGAGATATGGCATGGTAAGAAGCCAAGTTTGAATCATCTCAGAATTTGGGATTGTCCGGCTCATGTCAAGAGACAGCAAACGGACAAGTTAGAGTTCAGGTCTTTTAGAGCTCGGTTCATAGGATATCCTAAAGAGTCATTAGGATATTATTTTTATATTCCAGAAGACTACAATGTGATTGTAAGTCGAAATGCTATTTTTCTTGAAAAATAATTTATTCAAGATGGTGGCATCGGAAGAATAATAAGCTTAAGGAGAATGTCTCCTAAGAGCAACGAGCTAAAGAATCTGAGGAACCTAATCAATCAGAACTAGTCCTAACACAATCTCTTCCACCTCGTAGATCGATTAGGGTTTTTCGTCCTCCTGAAAGGTACTTAGGTACCATACAAGAGGATGTAGAGAAAATATTCCTCACGAGAAATGGGGTTCATGGTGATGATCCCAAGACCTATGACGAGGTGATATCAGATATCGACTTCGAGAAATGGTTAGAGACAATGAGATCAGAAATTGACTCGATGCACTCAAACCAAGTCTGGACCTTGGTAGATCCACCTGAAGATATTGTACCTATTGGGTGTAAATGGATCTTCAAGAGAAAGATAGGTGCAGATGGAAATGTAGAGACATTCAATGCTAGGCTCGTAGCGAAAGGTTATAGTCAGCGTGAAGGCATTGACTATCAGGATACCTTCTCGCCCGTAGCCATGCTAAAATCCATCCGCACATTGCTTGCTGTTGCAGCCTATTTCGATTATGAAATATGGCAGATGGACGTGAAAACGGCATTCTTAAATGGATATCTTGAGGAAGATATCTATATGGAACAGCCGCTTGGTTTTACATCCAGTGATAATGATCACAAGGTCTGCAAACTGCAAAGATCCATTTATGGACTTAAGCAAGCATCTCGGAGTTGGAATACTCATTTCAATGATGTGATCAAAATATTTGGTTTCATCAAGAATGAAGAAGAACCTTATGTGTTCAAAAAGGTCAGTGGGAGCGCAGTTGTCTTCCTCGTATTGTACGTGGATGACATCCTCCTAATTGGGAATGACATTCCCATGTTGACCTCAGTCAAAGTATGGTTGTCTAAGGAGTTCTCTATGAAAGATCTAGGAGAGGCATCCTTTATACTGGGTATTAAGATCTATAGAGATAGACCAAATAGGATGCTAGGACTTTCATAGAAGATGTACATAGAGGAGGTGCTAAAGAGGTTTAGCATGAAAAACTCCAAAAGAGGTTTATTGCCTTTTAGACATGGCATTCATCTCTCCAAGAAGATGTGCCCTAGCACACCTGAGGAGATTGAACGCATGAGCAAGATCCCTTATGCTTCGGCAATAGGGAGCCTCATGTATGCCATGCTATGTACATGACCTGATATAGCCCATACTGTGAGTGTCACAAGCAGATATCAGTCGAATCCAGGCGAAGAGCACTGGACTTCTGTGAAATGTATCCTTAAGTACTTGAGAAGGACTAAGGATATGTTTCTAGTCTTTGGGAATGGAGAACTTCAGATTCAGAGATTTACAGACTCAGACTTTATATCTGATATAGATGATCGAAAATCGACATCGAAGAGTCTATTCATTTGCAATGGTGGTGCAGTCAGCTGGAAGAGTTCCAAGCAGACGGTGAATGCAGATTCCACCATGGAGGCAGAGTATATTACTGCATTAAAAGCTGCAAAGGAGGTATTTTGGTATAAGAAGTTTGCCGCAGAGCTTGGAGTGATGTCATCCGATGCCATACCTCTTTACTGTGACAATAATGGCACCATAACCCTAGCTAAGGAGCCAAGGTCTCTCCAGAAGTCCAAGCACATCGAGCGGTGATTCCATCTGATCCGTGATTACCTCGAAAAAGGTTATGTCGAGGTCAAGAGAGTCAACTCCACAAATAATGTGGCAGACCCGCTGACTAAGCCATTGGGCCAACAGAAGATCGAAGCCTACCTTGAGAAGATGAGACTTAGATATGTAGCCAATTGGCATTAGGTCAAGTGGGAGTTTGTTAGATGTGTGCCCTAGATGCCAGATCGGTTGACACATTTCTGTACAAATCTAAGGGCAAAATTATAATTTTGATTATAAATAAATAAAAGAGTTATTCTTCTATCACATAATGTACATTGTGTCTGTGATACATCCTTTGAGTTAGTGGGAATGTTAATTCATATTTTCAAGAGTTAAAAATTTAAGGCATGAATTTACATAACTAACTCATAAACTGCTCCTGACCATAGGATCATCACAAGGATGGTGATCGATCCGAAAGGTTGGTGTACGATCGCTTCCTTAGGGTAGATATGTCTTGAGTCTATGATGTGGAGACACCAAAGTGAGAGTACAGGTATTCGTTGAGAATGAAAGTACTGAGCGTGACCACCTCGAGCAGTCATAAGGAAGTCTACCTTCTCGTCGATGACTAGCTCGATGCTGCAGTTGTGTATCTAGTTCTTTGACCTGAGGTACATCGATGGTTCACCTTGAGTGTGTTATGGTTTGATTACACCATAACTCGATCTCCTAGCCATTCGAAATCCTGAGGTGTAAGTTGACTGTAGCATATCCATTGTAGGAACCAGATCGCACCAAGATGGGATCTATCAACCTCGGTAGATGTGAGGAGTAGTGCTATGATGATCAAAAGATCGAGTCCTTAAGCCCATGGCCATGGCAGAATGAAATAATAGAAAAGAATTTTTCATTGGGGTTTCACATCGGACTTGGATCGATCGATTGATTCATATGACTGATGTTGGGTTTGACGAGTTCACCTTAACCTTAATTCAGTCGGGACTCATGATAGAGAAATTCAATCACACAGGTAGCTGCACCAAGGGTTCGTCTTCAATTCTGATGGATTGCCACGATATACTACTAGGTATCACTGATGGATTTTGAGAGCAATTAGAATGATTTTGATGATCGATCATTCTAATTATCTGAATCAGAAGAGTTCTGGTCCATCGAAAGGAGTTTCGATGATATCGATGATGAGATCATGATAATTCTCATTACCATACAGAATTGAACCTAACTGGATCACACAAACAAAGGTTAAGGTCTGGATGTCATCAATTGGGCTACCCCAATTGATTTGGATAAGATTCAATTAGGTTCAAGAAAATCGTGCTAGCACTCGATTGAGCCTAACTTTCTTCTCGTGTAATCTTTTCTGTCTCTACTGAGCAAATGTGATCTGGCTCATCCAGAGAACCTTAAGAAGGTTTCTCTCAGTCTAATTGAAGCTTGTCCAGCTCAAAAAAGTTTTGTCTTAATTCATGAGATGAATTTAAGATAACACCTGCTAATTTCTAGCACCTGCCAATTTATTTTAGGATATCTGTCAAAAATGGACATATGGGTCTTAAACTGAATATGACTTATTGGAGGATTTTTGTGGAGTGTCCACATGCCTAAACCTAATCAAATTGGGTACCATAATCAGATTATGGTGTGAGCCCAATTGGATTTAAATGGGCGCCCCAAATCGATAAGAACCAAAGAGTCCTGATAAACTTGGACTCTTTGGCGCCACTCTATTTGTGCTTATCCAATGTTGGTGCCACCTTTTGAATCCAATTGGGTTCATGCCATAATCTGATTATGGCACCCAATTTGATTAGGTTTAGGCATGTGGATACTCCACAAAAATCCTCCAATAAGTCCTCTTCAGTTTAAGACCCATATATCAACTTTTGATAGATGTCCTAAAATAAAATTGGCAGGTGCTAAAAATTAATAGGTGTTGTCTTAAATTCATCTCATGAATTAAGACAAGCCTTTTCTGAACTAGACAAGCTTCAATTAGACTGAGAGAAACCTTCTTAAGGTTCTCTGGATGAGCCAGATCATATTTGGCTCAGTAGAGACAGAAAAGATTACACGAGGAGAAAGTTAGGCTCAATCGAGTGCTACCATGATTTTCTTGAACCTAATTGGATCTTATCCAAATCAATTGGGGTAGCCCAAATGATGACATCTAGACCCTAACCCTTGTTTGTGTGACCTAGTTAGGTTCAATTTTGTATGGTAATGAGAATTGTCGTGATCTCATCATCGACATCATCGAAACTCTTTTCGATGGATCAGAACTCTTCTGATTCAGACAATTAGAATGATTGATCATCAAAATCATTCTAATTACTCTCAAAATCCACCAGTGACATCTAGCAGTATATGGTGGCAATCCATCAAAATTGAAGACGAACCTCTTGGTGCAGCTACCTGTGTGATTGAGTTCCTCTATCATGAGTTCTGACTGAATTAGGGTTAAGATGAACTCGTCAAACCCAACATCAATCATATGAATCAATCGATCGATCCGAGTTTGATGTGAAACCCCAATGAAAAACTCTTTTCCATTATTTCACTCTGCTATGGCCATGGGCTTAAGGACTCGATCTTTCGATCATCATAGGACTACTCCTCACATCTACTGAGGTTGATAGATCCCATCTTGGTGCGATCTGCTTCCTACAATGGATATGCTACAGCCAACTTACATCTTAGGGTTTCGAATGGCTAGGAGACTGAGTTATGGTGTAGTCAAATCATAACACACTCAAGGTGAACCATCGATGCACCTCAGGTCAAAGAACTAGACACACAACTGCAGCATCGAGCTAGTCATCGACGAGAAGGTAGACTTCCTTATGACTGCTCGAGGTGGTCACGCTCAGTACTTTTGTTCTCAATGAATACTTGTACTCTCGCTCTGATGTCTCCACACTGTAGACTCAAGACTCATCTATCCTAAGGAAGTGATCGTACACCAACCTTCCAGATCGATCACCATCCTTGTGATGATCCTATGGTCAGGAGTAGTTTATGAGTTGTTATGTAAATTCATGCCTTAAATTTTCAACTCTTGAAAATATGAATTAACATTCTCACTAACTCAAAGGATGTATCACAGACACAATGTACATTATGTGATAGAAGAATAATCTTTTTATTTATTTATAGTCAAAATTATAATTTTGCCCTTAGATTTGTACAGGAATATGTCAGCCGATCTGGCATCTAGGGCACACATCTAACACTGGGCACAGTCAAGTACTTATGAAGTCGATGTGTGAGTCAAGATGGGATTGACCACTCCTGATTAACTTCAGAAAGAGAATGTCTTGTTGTATTTCAATTTAGTAAAACCTAGGCCTGGGTAATCCTCGTGAAGAGTCACGGGATTTGCAAAATTTTGAGACATAATAGAGATGACTTGTATGAGTGTTGACAGCATACTCAAAGTTGTCTTGAGCATTATTGATCAAAGAAATAAATTATACGATAACCATGAGTCAGGATTCTTAGAATGTTACTTTGCATACATTCAACCTATCTGGACGTCGGGAATCATTGCTAGATGGTTACTTTGACTGGTACAGAAATTGATTTCTATGCTACCGACTTAGGTTCGAATCTACAGGATCACACACATAAGAGGTTATAACCTAATCAGATGGTTAATCAACAATTAAGAATCATTCTAAGGTTAAACGATCAATGTGATTGATGTTTGACCTAATGCAAGTGTTACAGGAGGATCAATTAGCAATTGGATTGCTAATTGGCTCAATCTGATTGAGCAATTAGGCTGAGATCAAGTCTAATTGAATTTGATTCAATTAGAATTAGTTTGGACTTAGTTGGATTAAGTCTAATTAGTTTATTGGATAAGTCAGTTGCAAGAGAGAACAAGTCTCCGTTCGACTAGGACTTGTATGCATCTAATTTTAATTAAGTTAGAATTTAAATCAGAATTAAATATAATTTAATCTGATTTAATTGGGCTCCTTGTTGGACTAGGATCATCCTTAGTTAGGTTGCAATTAATCTGGATTGGGTTCAAAGAGTTTGACCTAGTCTACATGAGAATCCTGGTTAGACTAGGATTCCATCTTCTCTCTTACGCCACCTAAGAAAGCCCACGCCCCATGGTTTCCTTGTTTGACTAGGTCATTTGACCTAGTCTACCTTATCTAGTGGTGCCTCCTATATGGTAGTAGGTGGGAGTCAGAAATCTATGATTTTTTCATAGAAAAGGCAGAGAAGAAAGAGAATGGCATGGGTGTTTTGAGGTGCCAATTTTCTTGGAGGAGAGTCTTCTATCAAGACATCAAAGGTTGATGTCTTGTAGAGACAAAAGGTAAGAGAGAAGATTGTCTTCTCTTGTTGTTTTTCTTTCAGTTTATTTTTTTTTTATTTTTATTATTTTTATGTGATAAAAATCTGAGAGAGAAAGAGGGATGGTGTGATGGATCTATGCTCCAATGAGTTGGAGCATGGTGATCTGATTTTGGACATGATCTGATCATGTTCTGATGAGAGAAGAAGAAGAAGAAAAGAAGGTTATCTCTTAAGGTTTCTTTTAGAACCCTTCTTCTCCATCAATCATGAGATTTTTCTATAAGAAATATCAAATAACATAAGATCTGAAAGTTTGAAAAACATCTAGAGGAGAAGGTCTCCTCATGTCCTAGCATAGAGATTGTTGGGTATAAAATACCCCCAGCCAAAGTTCGTAAAAGGCCGACCCTCCCTGGGCTCTTCTGGCTTCCGACCTTATGCGGTGTCTCTCTTTAAACTCCTCCGACCGTCCGAGCTTCCATAATACCATCCGAACTTCTCTGACAATGAGCTCCTCCATTCATCTACCGGACTGCTCCAAATGCTTTTCAAGCTTTTCCAACAGCAGGACGTCTACAGTAATCAGACTCTGTCCAAGTTTCTATGATGGTCGATTGCCTTTCGAATTTCATTCGAGCTTTTACAAGAGCTAGATCCCAACCGAACTTCTATAGCAGATGGATTTCAGATGAATTTCTACAACGGATAGGCTACACCGGTCGGATCTTTACTTCGGACTTCTATCGCAAGCAAAATTCATCCAGACTCCTATGAGAGCCGGACTCCATCCGAACTTCTACAGTGGATGGATCACAGACAAACTTTTACGATGGATAGACTCCATCGGATCTCTACTCCAAACTTCTTTCGGACCTCATCAATGATCGAGCTTCTCCAGCAGTGGGACTTCTACAATAAGAAGTCTCCATCTGAGCTTCTATGATAACTGATCTTTGATCGAGCTCCTACAATAAGCGGACTTCATCCAGACTCCTACGAGAGCCAGACTCCGTCCAAACTTCTACAGCAGAACCGTATCCCGGACTCCTCCAACGTTCGACCTTCCACGGTGTCCTCAAGACTCCTCCAGCGGACGAACCTCCACAACGCCATCCAAACTCCACTGTCGGTCGATCCTCTATCGGATTCCTCATGAAATCAGACTTCTCCAATAGAAGTCTCCGTCCGAGCTTCTACAGTGGATGACTTCCACCTGTAGCATCAGCACTCAAGGCATCCGACAATAGTGGACTCATCAGCAACTTCGAAAACATCTGAGCTTCTCCTGGATTACTGAGATAGAGAACCATTCCGCTCCATCAGACATCTCGATCGAGCTTCAGCCGTCAGGCCCGAACTCTCTGGCAAGTCACAACAATGGCCACTACCCTACTCCACTCTCTGTAATGGATTCTACGTGGCTCCACCACTCTCTGGTAAGTTGCGACAACGGACACCACTCCACTCTCCATAACAAACTCCACATGGCCCTGAACGGCCCACTATCAGGCAGTTACAGATGTCGTTGTCAATCAGTTATGCTCTTCATCTATAAAAAAGGACCCCAGATATGTTCTTCTCTAAGCTCAAAACTCTATCCCAAAACTCTGCTAAAATCTCATTTGAGTGCTCCATTTCTGTTGAGGTAGAGTACTGACTCGAGCATCAGAGGTTCTTGTCGGAGCACCCCCAACTCCGATTTAGACTTCCCTTGCAGGTCCCGACGGTGGACGCGATCCCTTTGACTCCAGCTTCTCCGACGTCGGCAAAATTCTGCACCAATAGAGATATTCTCAGAACATCAATCGTTGATGTCCTGAAGGAGAAGATCTATTTTCTCTTAAGACTTTTTCTATTATATATTATTTTTGATTTTAGAAAGGTCCAAGGGTTTGACTTCTCTCTCATTCCTCCTCATATTCTTTATCTCTTGGAATGTTCAAGAGATTCGAAGAATATTTTTAGATTAACCATTTGGAGGGATCTGCAAGAAGCTAGCACTTCGAACGGATCTTCGTTCGACGAACCTCCAATTTTGTTGCAGTCTCGTGTGGATCTCTTGTAGAGGTCGGACATGTGTACGGCTCTAAAAGCAACAAAGAAAATCAATCATGGAGTTCTCGATCCATGCGAAGGTAAGAGATTTGATCTCTTCTCTTATCTAGATGTGATCTAGATTTTAGATCTAAAACTATTTTAGATCTAGGATATTGATTTGATCAATACCAAAGCTTTTATTTTTTGACTTATAAATGCAATATGACATGTTATAGATCCTAGTTGTAGGATTTAGTAATCTGATTACATGCATTTATAGATTAAATTATTTAATTTACATATTTCACTGTATTACATTTCAAAAATATTTTGAAATTCATGCATGAAATCCTGTACTTTTTCCATCAAGTGTAATGACATCAGATACCATACCATTGTATTGCAACAACAATAGATCCATAGCACTTGCTAAGGAGCCCCGATCTTCTCAAAAATCAAAGCATATTGAACGGCAGTTCGATATCATATGTGACTACCTTGAGAAGTAATATATAAAGGTGCGAAGAGTAGACTCCATAGATAACATGACAGACCCACTGACAATGCAGTCGAGCCAGCCCAAAATAAAAGCTCACCTTGAGAAGATGAGGCTTAGATTAATGGTCAATTGGTTTTAGTCTAAATGAAAGATTGTTAGATGTATGTTCTAGAAGTCAATTATTGGCTGACACATTGTTCATTTTATGACACAAATTTATACTTTAAATTAGTGATTTAATTAATAAAAGATATATTTTTTTTTATTTAAATATTATATATCCTTGAATCATTCTTGAAATTGATGTTATGATATATATTCTCAAGTATTGAGAATTAGAGCCATGTATGATTGATTCCTACATTGCTCCTGATCATAGGATAGTCATGGAGATGGTGATCGATCTAGATAGATCGATGCACAGTTCACTTCCTTTAGGATAGATGAGTCTCTAGTCTATGGTGTAGAGACATTGAGCAGCAATTACGAATAGTTATTAGAGAATAACTAGTACTGAGTGTGATCATACGAGAGATCACATGGATTTCTATCCAATCATCAGTGATCATCTCGATATTATAGTTGTATGATTGGTCTATTGACTTACAGTATTACAGTTGCTTAAGTAAGACTGCTATAGTTTGACTGCATATAAATATTAACTCAACCATGAGTTTTTGTAGTGGATGTTGGCTTCAGTTGGTTGAGCTATGGAAGCAACATGTGCATCTAGATGGGATCTGTCGATCTTGATAGAAAAAAGTAGTCCTATGAGATTTGAAAAGCTGGGTCCACAAGTCTATGATCATAGCAGTGTGATTGATGAAAAAAATTTTATTTAGAATCACTATTGGACTTGAGCTAATCGGATCTATCATATAACTGATGATGAGGTTTTGACGATTTATCCATGATCTGCCATCTAGTTGGGACTCACGGTAGAAGAACTATATCATACATTAACTATATCTAGAGATTCTATTTTGGTTCTGTTAGGTTGCCACTATATATTACTAGATGTCACAAGTGGATTGTGAGAGCTCAATAGGATCGTTTTGGATCAATGATGCTTATTGAGTAGAATTATTCTGACTCACTGAAATAAATTTCAGTGATACCTATGATAGAGATTATGGTATGTCTTATTATCAGACAGAATTGAATCTATGAGGTTACACATAAAGGAAGAAGATCTTGATTAGTTATAATTGGGCTTATGAAGCATCAATTAATAGAGATTTAGAGAAATCTAATTGGATTCATGTTAACTTTGCTAGCACCTGAGTGAACCCAAGTCCTCTTGTAGTTGGCTTGCTTATATGATAAGCATTAGCTAATTTCTATAATTAATTTGAACCTAATTAATTTGAGTCAATGGCTTTCAATGGTTGGATGCTTTATTTATGGCTTGGATTAAATCAAGAAAGAATTTTTTATTTTATTCATCTTGATTTGATCGAGAACTCTTAAAGTGAATTTATATGAAATCATGTGGGCTAATTTGTGAGCTTTAATTAGGTCCCATATGATGGGATGCCTAGCACTGGGTGAGGGCATGGGTGAATTATGGGTGGTGCCCTATTTACTTGGTCCAAGTATATTATGCATAGGACTTCTTGTTGGAAATTATATCTTAAAGCTAATCGTTTGACGATTGTACTAATTATAAATATATATGAATTGATCAATAATAAAAGTTATTCAGCCTTTTTCATCATAAGATTATATCTTCTAATTTGATTGGATTACCTCTTCTTATTGGGTGCAATCAAATCTGATTTGATTATGATCAAATTGAACCAATTAAGGAGAGTCCTATTGGACTAGGACTCTCTCTCATATCTCCCTTGTGTGCCACCAATATGAAGCCCATCCTTCTTCATGCAATCTAGTTTTAGCATGAAGAAAAAGAGCACCTCCACTCTTTCTCACGTGCCCCCTTATTGCCCCTTATGAATTGGTTAGTTAAGGAATATTTTGAATTTGATTTGAAACAATCTTCCATATCTTGATGAGATTTTGATCTCATCCTAACTCCTTCCATATATGCTTTATTTTGTGTGATGAAAAGTGGTTATTGTGACTGTGAGAAATCAATTTTCACTATGGAAATTTGAAAGGTGATGTCGCATCTTTTTCTTTGGCATGAATTGGTGAGAGGGGGTGACAACTAAAGCAAGAGTCCAAACATTATCCTCTTAGACACCCAAAATAAAATGATTTCTTTCTTTTGTGTGTGTAAGAAAGAAACCAAAAAGTGCTCTTCATGGTGAGAGGGCTTTGGGCATGGCTTCATGGCATGAGAAAAAGTAGGAGAGTCCTCTCCTCTTTGGGTGAGCGCAAAATCTAGATTTCTAGGATTTGATTCTAAGAATTTGAAAAGAGAGAAAAAGAAGAGAGAAGAGTGTCTCCTCTCTATGTTTCTTCCATATCTTCATCTCCTCCAAATGTCCTTTTTCAACCTATGAAAAGATTTGAGAGATTTGAAGAAAGGATCCAGATCAGCCAACAAGATAGTCTTTGTGTGAGCTAGCACTCTCGAGGAGACCGATCATATCGGAGTTTCGAGTGGACCTTTCTATAGAGACCGGACATGTGTGCGACTATAAGCAACCAGTAAAGATCCTCTTTACTACATCTCTCAGTAGTGATGATCATCGATCCATGCTCAGGTATCGAGTTCTAAACTCAGATAGATAAATATTTGATCTACTGCTTACATCCATGCATGCAGATTTTATTTTCTGATTTTTAAATTTTATATACAACATATCATGCTATAGATCCTAAAGTATATTGATTTATTAATTTGATAATATGCATATTAGATTAATATGATTAATCTAGTTGCTTTTTGCTATATTTTATTTCAAAAAATTTTAAAATACATGCATTAAATCGTCTACGTTTTTCAATAGTGGTATCAAAGTCAGATTCATTATGACATGTTATATATATATATATTAAATCTAAAATTTAATTTTATTTAAATTTGATATGTGATATCTTAGTTCTAAATTTAATTAATAATAGATCGTACAAACTAAAATAAGATTGTTCTACTATAGGATTTATCCCTTATAGTGAACAGATTGTCCTAATTTATGCTGATCTTTGATAAAATCTGATTTTATATATTGCATGTGATATTTATGATCTGATTTAGATATGATCTAAGATTGTGATCAGATCTAATATAATTTAGATTAGATCTAAATTCAAGCATATGTGATATGTGATTAGGTTAGATGATCCGATTAGCAAGTACTTGGATTGGGTTGATCCCAGGTCATCCAGTCATAGGAGCAAGAAGGGTTTAAAGGCCCTCTCTTCCTATTCGATGGGGTACTCTTATGGTGTGTCGGGGTGTCATGTGATTAAATCTCATGAAGAAGAGTGTGAAAGAAAAAAATTATTTTTCTATAAAATTTTAGATCTTAAAACTCTAGATTTGTTGTATGTGATACAAAGTGTATGAAAAGTAAAACATTTAAACTATATGATTGAAATTTTTTAATCATAAGAAAATAAAATTTGAAATCATAAAAGTTTAGATATGATATAAAAAGGTGTTTATGATTAATTTTATTTTAGAATTATGCAAGATTTTTTAAATCTGAAACTCTTTGAAATGTGCTCGTACAATTACTGAACTGATCTAATTTTGAACTGAGTTGACCTAGTCCTCTTGTGTAGCCAGTTTGATATTGATTGAGTTGATCCAGTTTCAGAACAGAAAGTCTTTGCATCAAATTTATTGTAAATTATTTATAAAATAAAAAGCTAAAATTATTCAAAATATAATCTAAACCCATATTGATGCTGAAACTTAATTAAGAATTAAGTGTAGAATCGATTAGATCTAGAATTATGATTTAAGATCCAATGACATTGTATAAAATATGGGGGTTGAAGGAAAAATCGCCTTTTTTCTTATAGGATCTTCCAGATTTCATCAAATCTAAGGCAAGATAATTTTAAAAAAAAAATTATCTTAAATTTATTTTAGATCTAAATCTTTAGATTTAATTTTATTATTTGATATTAATTTTAAAATAAATCTAAAAGCATGAGAAAATATGAAATACCTCAAGGATAATCTGATTACCCTATAGATGATCGCAGCAAGCCTGAGGTTCTGATTTAGCCATGCAATCATCTGACCTCTACCAGTATCCACTCAAGCAGAACATAGATCATCTTCTCTTCACAAATCTCTACTCCAAAAATCAAAACTAAATCTGATTAGAAAGATCTTCAAAAGTCTTCCTGAAGTTGGAGCAGCAGCTTGTCGAAGAACTCTTGCAGCCTTCCTGTTCAAGGCATCACCACACCTTGATCTTGCACCAGATGGATGCCCAACTCCTTAGGCATGAAGAGGGGAGGGAGGAGTTTAGATGGGATGTGGAGAAGAGGAAGGGGGGTGGTAGCTTTGATGGGTTTGGTGCAATCACTAGAAACCCTAGGCGCAGACAGGGTTTATATAGACCCTACAGCACTGCACATTGCCACATCATTCGATCAATCAAAAAATTCTAATAAATTTGAAAAAAATTTTGATTGATGGAGTGATGTCATCTGATTACATCAGATAAGAACCCAAGCCTCTCTCCAAGAGTTGGCACCAACATTGGATAAGCACAATCATGTTGGCGCCAAAGAGTCCATGTTGATCAAATCAACTTCCATCCTTATCCACTTGGGGTGCCCTCTTTATCCAATTGGGCTCATGCCATAATTTGATTATGGTGCTTAATTTGATACTGATTTAGCATGTGGACACTCCACAAAAATCTTCCAATGAGCTCTTGCTAAGTGGCCTTCAATTTAAGATCCATATGTCAACTTTTGACTGATGTCCTAAAATGAAATTGGCAGGTGATAGGAATTAGCAGGTGCTTGTCTTAAATTCATCTCATGAATTAAGACAAGCCTTTTCTGAGCTGGACAAGCTTCATTTAGACTGAGAAAAACTTTCTCAAGGTTCTCTGGGTGAGTCAAATCACATTTGGCTCAGTCGAGATAGAAAAGATTACACGAGGAGAAAATTAGGCTCAATCGTGTGTTAACATGATTTTCTTGAACCTAATGGATCTAATCCAAATCAATTGGGCTAGCCCAATTGATGACATCCAGATCCTAACCCTTGTTAGTGCAACCCAATTAGGTTCAATTCTGTATGATAATGAGACATGTCATGATCTCATCATTGACATCATCGAAACTCCTTTCGATGGACCAGAACTCTTCTGATTCATACAATTAGAATGATCGATCATCAAGATCATTCTAATTGCTCCCAAAATCCACCAGTGACATCTAGCAGTATATGGTGGCAATCCATCAGAACTAAAGATGAACCTCTCGGTGCAGCTACCTGTATGATTAAGTTCCTCTATCATGAGTCCCGACTGAATTAGGATTAAGGTAAACTCGTCAAACCCAACATCAGTCATATGAATCAATCGATCGATCCGAGTCCGATGGAAACCCTAATAGAAATCTCTTTTTCATTATTTCACTCTGTCATGACCATGGGCTTAAGAACTCGATCTTTCGATCATCATAGGACTACTCTTATCTACCGAGGTTGATAGATCCCATCTTGGTGCGACCTAGTTCCTACAATGAATATGCTACAGCCAACATACACCTCAGGGTTCCGAATGGCTAGGAGATCGAGTTATGGTGTAGTCAAATTATAACACACTCAAGGTGAACTATCGATGTACCTCAGGTCAAAGAACTAGACACACAACTGCAGCATCGAGCTAGTCATCGATGAGAAGGTAGACTTCCTTATGACTGCTCGAGGTGGTCACGCTCAGTACTCTCATTCTCAATGAATATCTGTACTCTCACTTCGGTATCTCCACACTGTAGACTCAAGACACATCTATCCTAACAAAGCGATCGTACACAAACCTTCCGGATCGATCACCATCCTTGTGATGATCCTATGGTCTGGAATTGTTTATGAGTTAGTTATGTAAATTCATGCCTTAAATTTTAATTCTTAAAAATATGAATTGATATTCCTACTAACTCAAAGGATGTATCATAGACATAATGTACACAATGTGATAGAAGAATAACCCATTTATTGATTTATAGTCAAAATTATAAATTTACCCTTAGATTTGTATAGGAATGTGTCAGCCAATCTGGCATCTAAGGCACACATCTAACAAACTCCCACTTGACCTAATGCCAATTGGCTACATATCTAAGTCCCATCTTCTTAAGGTGGGCTTCGATCTTCTGCTGGCCTAATGACTTTGTCAGTGGGTCTGCCACATTGTTTGTGGAGTCGACTCTCTTAACCTCGACATAACTTTTTTCAAGGTAATCACAGATCAGATGGAATCACCGCTCGATATGCTTGGACTTCTGGTGAGACCTTGGCTCCTTAGCTAGGGCTATGGCACCATTATTGTCATAGTAAAGAGGGATAGCATTCGATGACATCACTCCAAGCTCTGCGACAAACTTCTTATACCAGAATGCCTCCTTCACAGCTTCCAATGCAGTAATATACTCTGCCTCCATGGTGGAATCTGCAATCACCGTCTGCTTGGAACTCTTCCAGCTAATTGCACCACCATTGCAAATGAACAGACTTTCAGATGTCGACTTTCGATCATCTATATCAGACATAAAGTCTGAGTCTGTATATCTCTGAATCTAGAGTTCTTCATTTTCAAAGACTAGAAACATATCTTTAGTCCTTCTCAAGTACTCAAGGATACATTTCACAGAAGTCCAGTGCTCTTCGTCTGGATTCGACTGATATCTGCTTGTGATACTCACAGCATGGGCTATATCAGGTCGTGTATATAGCATGGCATACATGAGGCTCCCTATTATCGAAGCATAAGGGATCTTGCTTAGGCATTCAATCTCCTCAGGTGTGCTAGGGCACATCTTCTTGGAGAGATGAATGCCATGTCTAAAAGGTACTAAATCTCTTTTGGAGTTTTTCATGCTAAATCATTTTAGCACCTCCTCTATGTACATCTTCTGTGAAAGTTTTAGCATCCTATTTGGTCTATCTCTATAGACCTTAATACCCAGTATAAAGGATGCCTCTCCTAGATCTTTCATAGAGAACTCCTTAGACAACCATACTTTGACTGAGGTCAACATGGGAATGTCATTCCCAATTAGAAGGATGTCATCTACGTACAATACGAGGAAGACAACTGCGCTCCCACTGACCTTTTTGAATACACATGGTTCTTCCTCATTCTTGATGAAACTAAACATTTTGATCACATCATTGAAATGAGTATTTCAGCTCTGAGATGCTTGCTTAAGTCCATAAATAGATATTTGCAGCTTGCAGACCTTGTGATCATCATCACAGGATGTGAAACCAAGTGGCTGTTCCATATAGATATCTTCCTCAAGATGTCTATTTAAGAATGCCGTTTTCACATCCATCTGCCATATTTCATAATCGAAATAGGCTGCAACAGCAAGCAATGTGCGGAAGAATTTTAGCATGATTACGAACGAGAAGGTATCCTGATAGTCAATGCCTTCGCGCTGACTATAACCTTTCGCTATGAGCCTAGCCTTGGATGTCTCTACATTCTCATCTGCACCTATCTTTCTCTTGAAGATTCATTTACACCCAATAGATACAATACCTTCAGGTGGATCTACCAAGGTCCAGACTTGGTTTGAGTACATCGAGTCAATTTTTGATCTCATTGCCTCTAACCATTTCTCAAAGTCGATATCTGATATCGCCTCGTCATAGGTCTTGAGATCATCACCATGAGCCTCATTTCTCATGAGGAATATTTTTTCTATATCCTCTTGTATAGTACCTAAGTACCTTTCAGGAGGATGAAAAATTCTAGTCGATCTATGAGGTGGAAGAGGTTGTGTTAAGACTGATTCTAATTGATTTGGTTCCTCAGGTTCTTCAGCTCGTTGCTCTTGGAAGACATTCTCCTTAAGATTAATTATTCTTCCGTTGCTACCATCTTGAATAAACTATTTTTCAAGAAAAATAATATTTCGACTCACAATCACATTGTAGTCTTTCGAAATATAGAAATAGTATCCTAATGACTCTTTAGGATATTCTATGAATCGAACTCTAAAAGATCTGAACTCTAACTTATCCGCCTACTGTCTCTTGACATGAGCTGGACAACCCCAAATTCTGAAATAATTCAGACTTGGCTTCTTACCATGCTATATCTCATATGGTGTGGTAGGAACGATTTTAAATGGAACCCTATTCAATACATATATTACTGTCATGAGACAATGTCCCCAAAGAAACTCAGGGAGATCCATGAAGCTCATCATGGAATGGACCATATCTAATAGGGTCTGGTTTCTCCGTTCTGAAATCCTGTTGAGTTGTGGCATTCCAGGTGGAGTCCATTGAGAGACTATGCCATTATCCTTAAGATAGTCTAGAAACTCTCGACTAAGGTATTCACCTCCTCGATCTAATCGAAGAACCTTAATGGACTTTCTTGTTTATTTTTCTACTTCATGTCTGAATTCTTTGAACCTTTCAAAGGCTTCAGATTTATGTTTCATTAGAAACACATACCTGTATCTAGACATATCATCAGTAAAGATAATGAAGTAGACATAGTTGCCTCTAGCTGGCACATCAAATAGGACACACACACCCGTATGTACTAGGGCAAGTAGGTCTGTGGCCCTTTCCCCATATTCTACAAAAAGGAGTTTGGTCATTTTACCTTAAAGGCATGATTCACAAACTAGATATGACTCGGAAGTCAATGGACTCAACAGCCCGAATTTTTTCAATTTGTTAACCCTATCTTCCGCTATATGACCTAGTCTTAGGTGCCACAGATACCTATCATTTAGACTATCTCTGGGCCTTTTAATTCCTATGACATTCATATTTTGCTCGATATTAAATACAGATACATCAATATGTAGCTGATAGAGATCGTTAATAAGAAAACTATTTGTAACTTTATTATTTTCATAAAATATGTTACAATGGTCCTTATGAAAGCTAATCACATAGCCTTCTTGTGCTAAACATGAAACAGAAATCAAATTCCTGCTTGCTGCAAGCACATAATAACAATCTCTAAGAAATAAATCTAATCCTAATGGTAATTGCAGAGCATAGGTTTCCATGATCACAGCAGCAACTCTTGCTCTATTTTTGATGCGTAAGATCATCTCCCCATCCCTCAGCCTCCTGCTCTCCTCAAGACCCTGCATAGAAGTACACAAATGAGCATTAGAACCAGAGTCAAGTACCCAACTGGATGCAGAAGCAACTGTAAGATTAGATTCTAAAATGAGCATACCTCCAGAAGGACCGTCCTTCTTGTTCTTCAAGGTGGCCAGGTACTGAGGACAGTTTCACTTCCAATGGCCATCTGATTGGCAGTGGAAATATTTTCTCTTTTAGCAGCCTTCTTCTTCGATTCTGTCTTTTCTTCTTCCCATCCACCTTCTACTTCTTCGCAGACTTATTTTTCTTTCCAAAAGACTTTCTCTTGGAAGAAGTCTGCTCCACAGTAAGAACTAAGCCTTTTGAACCCTTCATAGAAAGCTCAGTCGTAACCAGCATGTTCATTAACTCGATCAAGGTACACTGCATCTTATGCATATGGAAGTTCATGATGAACTAACCATATGCATCAGACAAAGACTGAAGGATCACATCAGTCTGAAAATCCTTGTCTAAGATGACACCGAGCTTCTCAAGCTCCTCAAGATCCTTGATCATTGTCAAACAATGATCTTGGACTGACTGCCCATCATGTATTTTAGCCTTAAAAAATCTTTGACAGACTTGATACTTGGCTGTGCGACTTTGTTCACCAAACAACTCTTGTAGGTGAGCCTGTTGGGAATAGTGTCCCAAAGCTAATCGTCAGCCTGTTGATGGTTGTGCTCTTTTTGTATTAGTACATAAATTATAAATAAATAAAAATTATTTTGATATTTTTCATCATAAATTGTTTCATCTTTTAATGAACTCCTGTGATGTGGTGAAGTCCTTAGGACTATTTAGACTCGACAAAGGAGGATTTGTCGTTTAGTCCTTAAACCTGTTCACGATCAAATGATACGTTGTTACCAAGGACAATAATGTTTATCAAGCATAGGTCGTTGTGTGCCATATAGGTTGGTTGTCCTCTTAACCAAAGAGTGTGGAGATACTAGTATGGCATACAGGTGAGATGTAAGGGTACATCTGCACTGAACGTGACCGACTCTGGAGCTATCTCTGTTGTCAAGATTTGCTTCGATGGGATATGAGTATAATTATCCCTTCGACTTGAGACCACCATGATGACTTGCAAGCAACTCACTGCACTTAGGTACTGGACTACCTGAATTTCTAGTTCAGTGACGGAAGGATGCTGGGTGTAGTCAAGTACTTGACTTGTCGGTGCGTGTGTTAAGATGGGATTGACCACTCCAATTCAGGAGCTATGTACAGTCGTATTTAATTTAGCAAAACCTTGACCAGGATAGTCCTAGTGAGGAGTCACAGGACTGATTGAGTTGAGCACGACTCGGATGATCTAATTAGGGTTGACAGTTTAACCCTGAGTCATCCTATACACAGGGGTCAAAAGAGATGAATTATACAGTAGCCATATTCACGTAGGTTCTGAATATTGTGATTGTGACTATTTGATCTATCCGAATGTCGGGTACCATTGCTAGATGGTCACTTCGATTAGTACAGGAATTGGTTCCTGTACTACTGGCTTAGGTTCGAACCTGCGAGGTCAAACACATTAGAGGTTCCTATCTGATCTGATGGCTGATGAAGAGTTCTAATATTTGTGGACTATGAGTCCTACATGTCTGAGACTCTGTGATCAAGAATCATAATTTTTTGATCACGAGTTTCACACATTTTGGGTACCAGGGTCAAGAGTCCCACTGGTTTGGGACTATTCGATCAAGGTTTCATATCGATAGACTTTGATACCCGATTGCCCATCGAATTTAAACTTAATATTTATGAAAGGTTTAATTAGTAATTTGATCGCTAATTAACTCAATTTGATTGAATAATTATTTTTGGATCAAGTTCAATTGAATTAGATTTAGTTGGGTTTGACCCGATTAGGTTAAGAGTTGACCTAATCATCGAGATGGATTGGTCCCTGATTTGATCAAGGGTTGGACTTAGTCAATTCCTGATTTGATTAAGATTTTATTGAGCCTAATTAAGTCTAATTAAGTTGGGTTTAATTTAGTCTAATTGTGCTTAACCTATTTTGATTAGGTTGGTTCAATTAAGATTAAACCACCATTTGAATTCAAATCCCCACGTCACCTCATATCTTTGCGCCCATTTGAATTCATGAGAAGTAACTTCTCATAAATTTTCTCTCACGCAAAGCCCTTCCCACGCCCCACATTTGTGCACAATATAGGTGGATAAGGATGGTTGGTTGGCCATTCAAATTCAAAAGAAACTTTGAATTTGAATGAGCAACCAATCCATGCGCCTTGTCCTTATCCTCTTTAGCACCCCATATCTTACACGAGAAAGAGTTTCTCATGAAACCTTTCCATGCACAAAGCAGCCACGCACCCTCTCTTCTCACGCCCAAGTGGATAGGGATGAGTTGGTTTGCTTTTGAATTCAAATTTGATTTGAATTCAAATGTGCTACCACTTATCTTTATCCTCTCACGCGGTTAAGACACGTTTTGAATTGTTTTTAAAAGAGAAGAAAGCTGGGGCATGCGTAGAATTTTTGAGAGAGAAAGTGGGGCATGAGGAACCCTTGTGTGTGAGTAAGACGTCTAAAACTTTCGAGAGAAAAAGAAAGAAAAGAAATAAAAATGGGTGCAGGGTTTTCAGTGTGTTCCCTAGGGTTTCAGCCTGGGGTTCGGAAAGTGAGTTAGTGAGCTACGAGTGTCGTGAGCCCACCAAATTAGGAGAGCATCTACCTCTCAAGCATTTTTGATGATTCAAGCATCCAAAAATCGACAGACATCGATCGAAGGAGTTCGATCAGCATCGACCGTCGAAAGGGCTCTACAACGAGCTAGCACTCGTGAGGAGCCGATCAGATCGGAGCTTGTGTGGATGATCCCAGAGGCCAGACACACTGTATGGCTATATTGCGAATCAGATCTCCGACGGTGATCAGATTTGGTGATCGACTACCGCACAAAGGTATTGTGTTCTGAACACAGAACAGTAAATTATTTACTGTTCAAATTTGAATTTTAAATTTAAATGCATGCATGCTATATCATATTTAGATCCTAGTGTAGGATAAATATATTAATTAATTAGATTAATTAATAATTTTACTGTAAAATAGTGATTTTAAAAAAGTTTTAAAATTATCATTTTACCCCTGCACTCAAATTTTCGCTTCAAATGGTATCAGAGCAGGTTCTAAGATATGATATATACATTTGTATGCATAGATTAAGTTGTAATCTAAATATTTAAATTTGAAATTCAAAATTTAAAATTTAAATTTTGAAAGTTATTCAAAATTCAAAATTCAAAAATTTAAAATTCAAAATTTAAAATTTAAATTTTGAAATTTGAAATTTAAAATTCAAAATTTAAAAATTTAAAATTTGAAATTTGGTTGAAATTTCAAATTTAAAATTTAAAATTTAAAATTCAAATTTTAAAATTCAAAAATTTAAAATTTGTTTGAAATTTTAAATTCAAATTTAAAATTTAAAATTTGAAATTTAAATATTGAAATTGATATAT
The DNA here is from genome assembly GCF_000442705.2 of Elaeis guineensis. Taxonomy (NCBI): domain Eukaryota; kingdom Viridiplantae; phylum Streptophyta; class Magnoliopsida; order Arecales; family Arecaceae; genus Elaeis; species Elaeis guineensis. The sequence continues at coordinate 489,959 of NW_027332421.1, forward strand.
TTAGATATAGTTGATCCAAGTAGCAAGTAATCTAATTGGGTTGGTTGCCATGGCCGTCTGGTCATAGGAGAAAAGTAGGGTTTAAAGGCCCTCTCCTCCCATTCGATGGGGTCTCCTATGGCAGTAGGGGTACCGCTGCAATTATATCCATGCAGATGAAGCAGCGAAAGGACTTAATTGTAAAGGTTCAATTATAAAATTTATCATGAATGTGTTAGATTAGATCTAAAGGAATATTCATGATTTATTTTGATTGAGTTATTTTCTGTTATGAAATTAGTAATAGGATTGCTATTTATGAAATGTGCTGATCTATTTGTGAAATGAGTCAACCTATTTAATGAACAAAAAATAAAACCTTTCAAATTTAAAAATTATTTTTGAAAAGTCAAACCCTGACCCATCAGCCCAAATACTTAATTAAAAGAATTAAGTGTTGTCAAGTTGGTCTAAAATTGTGAATTGAGACCTAAGACAATTGCATAAACTTGTGAGTCAATGGGTTAGATGGATTAGGTCCATAATTGGGTTAGACCTAAGGTTAGCTTAAAAAAATAGACTAAATTAGAGTAATTGGTCAAATCTAATCAAAAGTTGAATTAGATTAGGTCAAGGACACACTAGACTCAACTCCAATAGTTGTAGTTGAATGGGTCCATGTCTTTAACTAGACCAAGATGGACTTAATTCATGACTACGTGGTGGAACCCTATTTACTAAGTTGATCAAATTAAAACTAATGAACCGGTTGGTGTCTAAGTAAGTTCGGCAGTTTGACCAGTGGTTCTCAAGTGGGAGCTACTCGCATTGATTCGATCTCTGACGAGTTAATGATATATCCCCACCACTGATCTCACTTACCTGGCCAACCTGGTGAGTTAGGTTTTGATTAGATCACTTGGTGATCAGGGCTCATCCATGTCATTAGGTAAATCAGTGTGACTAATTTAGGTGCTCCTAATGCCGGCTTTAATTAAATCCTTTTTAATCTGACTTGGTGAAGTCAGTGGGAGGATTGAAATTGGCTGGTTAATTTCTTCTCTTCTATCCTTTAATAAAAATCCTTAAAAATTATTAGGTCCCAAAAATAATTAAGTTATAGTGATAACTAAGTCATAGCCTCCCATTAAGTGAGTGATAATGAGTCTATTAGTTTAATAATCACTGGAGGCCCAAAGGCCTGGTGCTTATTGACTAATGGAATTATCATTCATAGTATGATAATTTGGTTTGAGTCTTTCTGATGGTGGTCAGGTTGGCCGACCAAAGTCGGGCCTGATCATTTATTGATCCGATTCACCAAATCAAGTCATGTAAATGGTTGGATCTAACCAAATCTTTTCAGTGGAGGCCAAAGCCTACTGATTAGGTTCTGGGGCAAAATTATTTACTAGAAGTTGTTTAGAGAAACAACTGGTTATGAACCTATCCATAGATGCATATGGGTTGACCAACCAAAGTTGGACTCGTGTGTAGTCTGTATGGATTCTAGTGCCCACTAAAGAATTAAAGTAATTCTTCAAATTAGAGATTGAGGCTACCAGTTCATAAAAATATTGGGAGAAACTTTAGACTAAAGTTCAAGTCTTTAGTATTAATAATTTATATACTAATAGAGGTCTGGTTTTTCTTTATGCAGCTATGGCCACTACTCTGTCACTCCGATCATTATTAGATAATGACAAACTCATGGGACCAAATTTCGATAGCTGGTATCGAAAATTAAAAATCATCCTTGAGCAAGAGCGGATCTTTTATATAGTAACGAATCCGGCACCCGAGGGGCCAGCCCCGAATATGAGAGGGACGGTCTGAGACACTTACCAGAAGTGGCTCAACGATCGCACCACCATTCGGTGCATAATGTGGGCGCAATGAATGATGAGTTTAGCCACAGGTTCGAGAATACCCAGCCGTAGGAGATGCTTCAAATGTTGAACGACTCTTTTGGCACGCCTGACGATATTGAAAGGATAAAACTAGTTGTGCCATTTTCAATACTCGGATGAGGGATGGAGCCTCAGTCATCGATCATGTATTGTGCATGATCGAAATGATTGAGCACCTAAATAAACTGGCTTTTTCCTGCACGAGCAGCTCAGTAAGGATGCGATCCTTAATTCATTGCCCAAGTCCTTCCTCCCCTTCCTTACTTATTTTCGAATGATAAAGCCTGCAGTGAACTACCATGGCTTGTTGGGGTTGCTGCAGAACTTTGAGAAGGACCACCAGCTCCATAAGGAGTCGGTGAATGTTGTGGGAGGGTCTTCTTCTGATCATCGACCCTTTAAAAAAGGGAAGAAGAACAAGAAGAAGAAGAATAAGAAGGTGCAGTCACATGCTGGGACGTCTGCACAGGGTCAGACCAAGAAGCGCAAGCCTGACCAGAGCCAGGCGGAGTGCTTCTTTTGCAAGAAGCAGGGACATTGGAAGAGGAACTGTCCTCTATACATTGCCTCTCTGGACCCGAACAGGCTGAAGAAGAAGCAAGATAATTATATGATAACAACTTGTAACTTTTCAATTTGTGATACTACTGTCTGGGTATTGGATACCAGAAGCCCTTATCATATTTGCAATTCGATGCAGAGTCTGCAGGTTAGTAGGAGATTTGATGATGGCGAGAGGTTCCTGAATGTTGGAGATGGAAGCAAAGTTCTAGTTCTAGCTTTAAAAATTATGATCCTTGTAATCAATTCTCGTAATGTAATTCTGAGTGAATGTCACTATTGTCCAAGCTTTTTATTAAATATTATTTTTGTAGGCCTTTTGGCCATGTACGGTTATGAATTTTTAATAAAAAAAAATATTTGCAATATCATTTTGAATGGTGTTACAATGTTTATTGGACAACTAAATAATGGAATATACTTACTATCACAGCCTGTTAATGTGGTTCAAACCTCCGATAAACACCTAGAATAGATAATGTGTCAGAAGTCTACCTTTGGCACTGTAGGCTAGGTCATATCAATAAGAAAGGATAAACAGATTGGCTCAAGAAGGAATTCTTAAATTGGTGATTATGAATCACTTCCAACCTATGAGTCCTGTCTTCTTGGAAAAATTACCAAGTCACCTTTTATTGGAAAAGGTGAGCGAGCCAGTGAACTCTTAGATCTGGTACATTCTGATGTATATGGACCCATGAGCTCAAGTGCAAGAGATGGATATTTCTACTTCATAACCTTCACAGACGACCTATCGAGGTATGGGTATGTCTACTTAATGAAGCATAAGTCGGAGTCATTTGAAATGTTCAAACTATTCCGAAATGAGGTAGAAAAATAAATTGGAAGTGTATTAAGATTCTTCGATCTGATCGAGGAGGTGAATACATTTCCAATGATTTTCTGACATATCTTGGGGAGAATGGGATTCTCTCTCAGTGGACACCTCTTGGAACATCACAGCATAATGGTGTGTCTGAAAGGAGAAATTGAACTTTGTTGGACATGGTTCGATCCATGATGGGGTTTGCTGGTCTGCCGATCTTCTCTGGGGATATGCGCTCGAATCGGCTTGTTACCTTCTAAATAGGGTTCCGAGTAAGTCTGTAACCAAAATGCCATATGAGATATGGATAGGACGTAAGCCAGTACTCTCGCACCTTAGGATTTGGGGGTGTCCGACTTATGTTAAATATTTAATTATGGACAAGCTTGGACCTAGGTCTGACAAGTGTAATTTCATAGGGTACACAAAGAGACCAAAGGTATTATTTCTACCTAACTGATGAGCAAAAAGTGTTTGTCAGCCTTAAGGCAATCTTTTTGGAAAAGAAGTTCCTTGGTGAAGGGACTGTTGCCTCTAAGGTCGAACTTGAGGAAGTTCGATAGGTGAAAAAATCGACACAAATAGCTGGACCTGAACCGGATTTGGTTAGATCAGATTCGGAGCCCATTGTTCCTGCACCCTTAAGGCGATCTGGTAGAGTACCACGTCAATCGGACAGATACTATGGTTTCTTAATCCGGATGGCGATCCTATCGAACTTGATGAAAACGATGAGGATCCGATCACCTACATGGATGCAATACAGAGACCTGACTCTGAGAAATGGTTAGAGGCCATGAAATCCGAAATGGAGTCCATGAAGGTCAACGATGTGTGGACATTGGTTGACCCACCAGAAGGAGTAAAATCCATAGGGTGTAAATAGGTCTTCAAGAGGAAGAGGGGCACAGACGGAAAGGTGAAAACCTATAAAGCCCGTCTGGTTGCCAAGGGATATCATCAACGTTATGGTATAGACTATGATGAGATATTTTCTCCTGTGGCAATGCTCAAATTCATTCGAATTATGCTTGCGATAGCTGCCCATCTGGACTATGAAATCTGGCAGATGGATGTGAAAAAGCTTTCCTGAATGGAGAGCTAGATGAAGAGGTGTATATGATACAACCTGAAGGGTTCACATCCACAGATAAGTCTAAGGTGTGCAGACTACAAAGATCCATTTATGGACTTAAGCAGGCATCCTAGAGTTGGAACATATGTTTTGATAAGATGATCAAGACGTATGGCTTCGTTAAGAATGGAGAAGAGCCCTGCATTTATAAATGGGCTAATGGTCTAGTTGTGATATTTTTTGTATTGTATGTGGATGAAATTTCTCAATCGGGAATGATGTCCCTGCATTACAAGGAATAAAGATTTGGCTATCGTCACAATTCTCCATGAAGATCTGGGAGAAGCTTCCTACATCCTAGGGATGAGGATCTATAGGGATAGATCTAAAAGGTTGCTTGGCTTATCTCAGTCCACGTACATTGATACTATGCTGAAAAGGTTCAGCATAGAGAATTCCAAGAAAGGCTATCTACCGATAGGCCATGGAATTTCTCTCTCGAAGAGGGAATGTCCGACAACATCTCAAGAGAGAGAACGTATGGGTAGAATTTTATATGCTTCGACAGTGGGATCTATCATGTACGCCATGACATGTACACAACCAGATGTGGCATACTCACTAGGGGTAGTGAGTAGATACCAATCTAATCCAGGGGAGAATCACTGGAAGGTTGTTAAAATCATCCTGAAGTATTTAAGAAATACTAAGGACCAGTGACTTATTTATGGTGAATCGGACTTGAAACTAATAGGGTTTACAGACTCTAGTTTTCAGTCTGATCACGATGACAGCAAGAGTGTGTCGGGATTTATTTTTACCCTTAATGGTGGGGCTATCTGCTGGAAGAGTTCCAAGCAGCACACAGTGGCTGATTCAGTTTGTGAGGCGGAGTACGTGGCTGCATCAGATGCTGCCAAAGAAGTGGTGTGGCTGAGAAAATTCATCACCGTGCTCGGAGTAGCACCCTCCCTTGTTGGTCCAGTTCTGCTCTACTGTGATAGCTCTGGAGCCATTGCTCAGGCGAAGAACCAAAGGCACACCAGCGGACGAAGCATATTCTGCACCGCTACCATCTCATCCAGAAAATCATGGATCGAGGTAATATCGACCTTCAGAAGATTGATGGAAAGGAGAACCTGGCCGACCCATTCACTAAAGTCATTGCGGTGAAGGAGTTCGACGACTTTAAGTAGAAGATGGGTATTAGATACTGCATAGATTGGCTTTAGGCCAAGTGGGAGATTGTTGGAAATAGTATCCCGAAGCCAATCGTCAGCTTATTGATGGTTGTGCTCCTTTTATATTAGTACATAAATTATAAATAAATAAAAATTATTTTAATATTTTTCATCACAAATTGTTTCATCTTCTAAGGAACTCCTGTGCTGTGGTGAAGTCCTTAGGACTATTTAGACTCGACAAAGGAGGATTTGTCGTTTAGTCCTTAAACCTGTTCGCGACCAAATGATACGTTGTTACCAAGGATAATAATATTTATCAAGCATAGGTCATTGTGTGCCATATAGGTTGGTTGTCCTCTTAACCAAGGAGTGAGGAGACACTGGTATGGCATACAGGTGAGATGTAAAGGTATATCTGCATGGAATGTGATTGACTCTGGTGCTATCTTTACTGTCAAGATTTGCTCGATGGGATATGGGTATAAATGTCCCTCCGACCTGAGACCGCCACGGTGACTTGCAAGTAACTCACTGCACTTAGGCACTGGACTACCTGAATTTCTAATTCAGTGACGGAATGATGCTGGGTGTAGTCAAGTACTTGACTTATCGGTGCATGTGTCAAGATGGGATTGACCACTCCAATTCAGGAGCTGTGTACAGTTGTGTTTCAATTTAGCAAAATCTTGGCCAGGGTAGTCCTAGTGAGGAGTCACAGGATTGATTGAGTTGAGCATGACTCGGATGATCTAATCAGGGTTGACAGTTTAACCCTGAGTCGTCCTACACACAGGAGTCAAAAGGAATGAATTATACAGTAGCCATATTCACGAAGGTTCTGAATGTTGCGATTGTGACTATTCGACCTATCCAGATGTCGGGTACCATTGCTAGATGGTCACTTCGATTAGTACAGGAATTGGTTCCTGTGCTACCGGCTTAAGTTCGAACCTACGGGGTCACACACATTAGAGGTTCCTATCTGATCTGATGGCTAATGAAGAGTTCTAATGTTTATGGACTATGAGTCCTACGTATCTGAGACTCTGTGATCGAAAATTAGAATTCTCTGATCACGAGTTTCATACATTTTGGGTACCAGGGTCAAGAGTCCCACTGGTTTGGGACTCTTCGATCAAGGTTTCATATCGATGGACTTTGATACCCGATTGCCCATCGAATTTAGATTCAGTATTTATAAGAGGTTAATTATGATTTGATCACTAATTAACTCATTTTGATTGATAATTATTTTTGGATCAACTCCAGTTGAATTGGATTCAGTTGGGTTTGACCCGATTAGGTTAAGAGTTGACCTAATCATCGAGATGGATTGGTCCCTGATTTGATCAGGGGTTGGACTTAGTCAATTCTTAATTTGATTAGGATTTTATTGAGCCTAATTAAGCCTAATTAAGTTAGGTTTAATTTAGTATAATTGTGCTTAACCTATTTTGATTAGGTTGGTTCAATTAAGATTAAACCACCATTTGAATTCAAATCCTTGTGCCACCTCATATCTCTGCGCCCATTTGAATTCACGAGAAGCAACTTCTCATGAATTTTCTCTCACACAAAGCCCTTCCCACACCCCACATTTGTGTGCCATATAGGTGGATAAGGATGGTTGGTTGGCCATTCAAATTCAAAAGAAACTTTGAATTTGAATGAGCAACCAATCCATGCGCCTTGTCCTTATCCTCTTTAGCGCCCCATATCTTACACGAGAAAGAGTTTCTCGTGAAACTTTCCATGCACAAAGCAGCCACGCACCTTCTCTTCTCACGCCCAAGTGGATAGGGATGAGTTGGTTTGCATTTGAATTCAAATTTGATTTGAATTCAAATGTGCAACCACTTATTTTTATCCTCTCACACGGATAAGACACGTTTTGAATTGTTTTTAAAAGAAGAGAAAGCTGGGGCATGCATAGAATTTTTGAGAGTGAAAGTGGGGCATGAGGAACCCTTGTGTGCGAGTAGGAAGTCTAAAACTTTCAAGAGAAAAAGAAAGAAAAAAAATAAAAATGGGCACAGGATTTTCAGTGTGTTCCCTAGGGTTTCAGCCTGGGGTTCAGGAAGTGAGTTAGTGAGCTACGAGTGTTGTGAGCCCACCAAATTCAAGGGAGAGCATCATCTTCCTCTCAAACATATTTGTTGATGATCTGGAGTATCTGTGAAATCAACAGACATCGATCGAAGGAGTTCGATCAGCATCGGCCGTCGAAAGGGCTCTACAACGAGCTAGCACTCGTGAGGAGCCGATTAGATCGAGAGCTTCGTGTGGATGATCTGTAGAGGCTAGACACACTATATGACTGTATTGCAATGATCAAATCCTCCCAACAGTGATCAAATTATGGTGATCGACTACCCGCACAAAGGTATTGTGTTCTGAACACATAGCAGTAAATTATTTACTATTCAAATTTAAATTTTGAATTTAAATACATGCATGCAATATATCATATTTAGATCCTAGTGTAGGATAAATATATGTTAATTAATTAGATTAATTGATAATTTTACTGTAAAATAGTAATTTTAAAAAAGTTTTAAAATTACCATTTTATCTCTGCACTCAAATTTCACTTCAAATGGTATCAGAGTAGGTTCTAAGATATGATATATACATTTACATGTGTAGATTAAGTTATAATCTAAATGTTTAAATTTAAAATTTAAAATTTAAAATTTAAAATTTAAATTTTGAAAGTTGTTCAAAATTCAAAATTCAAAAATTTAAAATTCAAAATTTGAATTTTGAATTTTGAATTTTGAAATTTAAAATTCAAAATTCAAAAATTTGAAATTTAAAATTTAAAATTTAAAATTTGGTTGAAATTTCAAATTTGAAATTCAAAATTTAAAATTCAAATTTTGAAATTCAAAATTTTGAAATTTAAAATTTATTTTAAAATTTTAAATTCAAAATTTAAAATTTAAAATTTGAAATTTAAATTTTGAAATTGATATATTTAGATATACTTGATCCAAGTAGCAAGTAATCTAATTGGGTTGGTTGCCATGGCTGTCGGGTCATAGGAGAAAAGTAGGGTTTAAAGGCCCTCTCCTCCCATTCGATGGGATCTCCTATGGCGGTAAGAGTGCCGTTGTAATTATATCCCATGCAGATGAAGCAGCGAAAGACTTAATTGTAAAGGTTCAATTATAAAATTTATCATGAATGTGTTAGATTAGATCTAAAAAAATATTCATGATTTATTTTGATTGAGTTATTTTCTGTTATGAAATTAGCAATAGGATTGCTATTTATGAAATGTGCTGATCTATTTGTGAAATGAGTCAACCTATTTAATGAACAGAAAATAAAACCTTTCAAATTTGAAAATTATTTTTGAAAAGTCAAATCCTGATCCATCAGCCCAAATATTTAATTAAAAGAATTAAGTATTGTCAAGTTGGTCTAGAATTGTGAATTGAGACCTAAGATAATTGCATAAACTTGTGGGTCAATGGGTTAGATGGATTAGATCCATAATTGGGTTAGACCTAAGGTTAGCTTAAAGAAATAGACTAAACTAGAGTAATTGGTCAAATCTAATCGAAAGTTGAATTAGATTAGGTCAAGGACACTCTAGACTCAACTCCAATAGTTGTAGTTGAATGGGTCCATGTCTTTAACTAGATCAAGATGGACTTAATTCATGGCTACGTGGTGGAACCCTATTTACTAAGTTGATCAAATTAAAACTAATGAACCGGTTGGTGTCTAAGGTAAGTTCGACAGTTTGACCAGTGGTTCTTAAGTGGGAGCTACTCGCATTGATTCGATCTCTGACGAGTTAATGGCATATCCCCACCACTGATCTCACTTATCTGGCTAACCTGGTGAGTTAGGTTTTGATTAGATCACTTGGTGATTAGGGCTCACCCATGTCATTAGGTAAATCAGTGTGACTGATTTAGGTGCTCCTAATGTCGGCTTTAATTAAATCCTTTTTAATCTGACTTGGTGAAGTCAGTGGGAGGATTGAAATTGGCTGGTTAATTTCTTCTCTTCTATCCTTTAATAAAAATCCTCAAAAATTATTAGGTCCCAAAAATGATTAAGTTATAGTGATAACTAAGTCATAGCCTCCCATTAAGTGAGTGATAATGAGTCCATTAGTTTAATAATCACTGGAGCCCAAAGGCTTGGTGCTTATTGACTAATGAAATTATCATTCATAGTATGATAATTTGGTTTGAGTCTTTCTGATGGTGGTCAGGTTGGCCGGCCAAAGTCGGGCCTAATCATTTATTGGTTCGATTCACCAAATCAAATCATGTTAATGGTTGGACCTAACCAGATCTTTTCAGTGTGGGCTAAAGCCTACTGATTAGGTTCTGGGGCAAAATTAATTACTAGAAGTTGTTTAGAGAAACAACAGGTTATGAACCTACCCATAGATACACATGGGTTGACCAACCAAAGTTGGGTCCGTGTGTAGTCTGTGTGGATTCTAGTACCCACTAAGGAATTAAAGTAATTCCTCGAATTGGAGGTTGAGGCTACCAGTTCGTAAAAATATTGGGAGAAACTTTAGACTAAAGTTTAAGTCTTTAGTATTAATAATTTATATACTAATAGAGGTCTGATTTTCCTTTATGCAACTATGGCCACTACCTTATCACTCCGGTCATTATTAAATAATGACAAGCTCATGGGATTGAATTTTGATAGCTGGTATCGAAAATTAAAAATCCTTCTTGAGCATGAGCGGATCCTTTATGTAGTAATGGATCCGGCACCCGAGAAGCCAGCCCCGAACGCGAAAGAGACGGTCCAAGACATTTACCAGAAGTGGCTCAACGATCGCACCACCGTTCGGTGCATAATGCGAGCGGCAATGAATGATGAGTTTAGCCACAGATTCGAGAATATCCAGTCGCAAGAGATGCTTCAAATGTTGAACGACTCCTTTGGCATGCCTGACGATGTTGAAAGGCACAAAACTAGTTGTGCCATTTTTAATACTCGGATGAGGGATGGAGCCTCAGTCATCGATCATGTATTGTGCATGATCGAAATGATTGAGCGCCTAAATAAACTGGGCTTTTTCCTGCATGAGCAGCTCAGTAAGGATGCGATCCTTAATTCATTGCCCAAGTCCTTCCTCTCCTTCCTTACTCATTTTCGAATGACAAAGCCTGCAGTGAACTACCATGGCTTGTTGAGGTTGCTGCAGAACTTTGAGAAGGACCACCAGCTCCATAAGGAGTCGGTGAATGTTGTGGGAGGGTCTTCTTCTGGTCGTCGACCCTTTAAGAAAGAGAAGAAGAACAAGAAGAAGAAGAATAAGAAGGTGCAGTCACATGCTGGGACGTCTGCACAGGGTCAGACCAAGAAGTGCAAGCCCGACCAGAGCCAGGCGGAGTACTTCTTTTACAAGAAGCAGGGGCACTGAAAGAGGAACTGTCCTTTATACATTGCCTCCCTAGACCCGAACAGGCCGAAGAAGAAGCAAGGTAATTATATGATAATATCTTGTAACTTTTCAATTTATGATACTACTGCCTGGGTATTGGATACCGGAAGCCCTTATCATATTTGTAATTCGATGCAGGGTCTGCAGGTCAGTAGGAGATTTGATGACGGTGAGAGGTTCCTGAATGTTGGAGATGGAAGCAAAGTTTCAGTTCTAGCTTTAGAAATCATAAACCTTGTAATCAATTCTCGTAATGTAATTCTGAGTGAATGTCACTATTGTCCAAGCTTTTTATTAAATATTATTTCTGTAGGCCTTTTGGCCATGTACAGTTATGAATTTTTAATAAAAGAAAATATTTGCAATATCATTTTGAATGGTGTTATAATATTTGTTGGACAACTAAATAATGGAATATACTTACTATCACAGCCTGTTAATGTGGTTCAAACCTTCGGTAAATTTTTTAGAATAGATAATGTGTCAGAAGTCTACCTTTGGCACTGTAGGCTAGGTCATATCAATAAGAACAGGATAAACAGATTAGCTCAAGAAGGAATTCTTGAAGTTGGTGATTGTGAATCACTTCCAACCTGTGAGTCCTGTCTTCTTGAAAAAATGACCAAGTCACCTTTTACTGGAAAAGGTGAGCGAGCAAGTGAACTCTTAGGTCTGGTACATTCTGATGTATGTGGACCCATGAGCTTAAGTATAAGAGGTGGATATTTCTACTTCATAACCTTCACAGACGACCTATCGAGGTATGGGTATGTCTACATAATGAAGCATAAGTCGGAGTCATTTGAAATGTTCAAACTATTCCGAAATGAGGTAGAAAAACAAACTGAGAAGTGTATTAAAATTTTTGATCTGATCGAGGAGGTGAATACCTTTCCAATAATTTTTTGACATATCTTGGGAGAATGGGATTCTCTCTCAGTGGATACCTCTTGGAACACCACAGCATAATGGTGTGTTTGAAAGGAGGAATCGGACTTTGTTGGACATGGTTCGATCCATGATGGGGTTTGCTGGTCTGCCGATCTCCCTCTGGGGATATGCACTCGAATCGGCTTGTTATCTTCTAAATAGGGTTTCGAATAAGTCTATAACCAAAACGTCATATGCGATATGGATAGGACGTAAGCTAGTACTCTCGCACCTTAGGGTTTGGGGGTGTCCGATTTATGTTAAATGTTTAATTACGAACAAGCTTGGACCTAGGTCTGACAAGTGTAATTTCATAGGGTACCCAAAAGAGACCAAAGGGTATTATTTCTACCTAGCTGATGAGCAAAAAGTATTTGTCATCCTTAAGGCAATCTTTTTGGAAAAGGAGTTCCTTGGTGAAGGGATTGTTGCCTCTAAGGTCGAACTTGAGGAAGTTCGACAGGTGGAAAAACCAACATAAATAGCTAAACCTGAACTGAATTTGGTTAGATCAGATCCGGAGCCCATTGTTCTTGCACCCTCAAGGTGATCTGGTAGAGTACCATGTCAACCGAACAGATACTATGGTTTCTTGGTCTGGGATGGCGATCTTATCGAACTTGATGAAAACGATGAGGATCCGATCACCTACATGGATGCAATGCAGAGATCTGACTCTGAGAAATGGCTAGAGGTCATGAAATCCGAAATGGAGTCCATGAAGGTCAACGATGTGTGAACATTGGTTGACCCACCCGAAGGAGTAAAACTGATAGGATATAAATAGATCTTCAAGAGGAAGAGGGATGCAGATGGAAAGGTGGAAACCTATAAAGCCCGTCTGGTTGCCAAGGGATATCGTCAACGTTATGGTATAGACTATGACGAGACATTTTCTCCTGTGGCAATGCTCAAATCCATTCAGATTATGCTTGGATAGCTGCCCATCTGGACTATGAAATCTGACAGATGGATGTGAAAACAGCTTTTCTGAATGGAGAGCTGGATGAAGAGGTGTATATGATATAACCTGAAGGGTTCACATCCACAGATGAGTCTAAGGTGTGCAGGCTACAAAGGTCCATTTATGGTCTTAAGCAGGCATCCCGGAGTTGGAACATACATTTTGATAAGATGATCAAGACATATGGCTTTGTTAAGAATGGAGAAGAGCCCTGCATTTATAAATGGGCTAATAGTCCAGTAGTGGTATTTCTTGTATTGTATGTGGATGTGGAGAAAATTCAGTGCAGAGGTAAAATGGTAATTTTAAAATTTTTTCAAAATCACTATTTTACAGTAAAAATTATTAATTAATCTAATTAATTAATAAGAATTTATCCTACACTAGGATCTAAATATGATATATAGCATGCATGCATTTAAATTTGAAATTCGAATTTGAACAGTAAACACTTTACTGTAATGTGTTCAGAACACAATACCTTTGTGCGGATAGTAGATCACCGCAATCAGATGACCATCAGAAGAATCTGATCATCATGATGTAGCCACACAGTATGTCTGACCTCTGTGGATCATCCATACGAAGCTCCCGGTCTGATCGACTCCTTACGAGTGCTAGCTCGTTGTAGAGCCCTTTCAACGGCTGATGCTGATCGAACTCCTTCGATCGATGTCTGCCGATTCTTTAGATGCTCCAGATCATCAGCAAATATGTTTGAGAGGATGATGAAGATTTTCTAAAATTTGGTGGGCTCACGCACTCGTAGCTCACCTTCTCACTTCCCGAACTCCAGGCTGAAACCTTGAAGAACTCACTGAAACCCTGCGCACACTTTTTCTTTCTTTTCTTTTTTTTTCTCTTGAAAGGATATAGACCTTCACCTTGCACACAAGGATTCCTCACGCCTAGATTTTCTCTCCAAAATTTTTCTTTTACACGTCCCACTCTTCTCCTCCTTTTAAAACAATGTCAAACGTCTTATCCACGTGAGAGGATAAAGATGAGTAATTGCATATTTGAATTCAAATCAAATTTTGAATTCAAATGGAAATCAATTTATCTCTATCCACTAAGGGCATGAAAAGAGGAGGGCGTGGCTTAATTTGTGCATGAGTAATTTCATGAGAAATATTTTCTCGTGTAATTAATGCGGTGCTAAAAGAGGATAAGGTCAAGGCACTAAGATTGGTTGCTCATTCAAATTTAAACTTTATTTTGAATTTGAATGGCCAACCAATCATCCTTATCCACTCATTTGGTGCATTAAAGTAGGGTGTGAGGAGGGCTTTGCGTGAAAAGAAATTCATGAGAACTTCCTTCTCGTGAATTCAAATGGGCGCAGTGGAAGTGAGGTGGCGCAGGGAGAATGGGTCAAGGTGGTTTCATTATTTAAACCAACCTAATTGAACCAAATAAGTTAGGCCCAATTAGACTAATTTAAATCCAACTTAATTAGGCTTAATTAGGCTCAATAAAATCTTAATCAAATCAGAAATTGATTAAGCCCAACCCCTGATCAAATCAGGGACCAAACCATCTCGATGATTAGGTCAACTCTTAACCTAATCGGGTCAAACCCAACTGAATCCAATTCAATTGGACTTGATCCAAAAATAATTACTCAATCAAATTGAGTTAATTAGAGATCAAATCATTAACTAAACCTCTCATAAATATTGAGTCCAAATTCGATGGGTAATCGGGCATCAGAATTCATCGATATGTAACCTTGATCGAAGAGTCCCAAATCAGTGGGACTCTTGACCCCGATACCCAAAATGTGTGGGACTCGTGATCAGAAAATTCTGATTCTCGATCATAGAGTCCCAGACATGTAGGACTCATAGTCCATGAGCATTAGGACTCTTCATCAGCCATCAGATCAGATAGAAACCTCTAATGTGTGTGACCCCGCAGGTTCGAACCTAAGCCGATAGCACAAGAACCAATTTCTGTACTAATCGAAGTGACCATCTAGCAATGGTACCCGATGATCGGATAGGTCAAATAGTCACAATTGCAACACTCAGAACCTACGTGAATATGGTTACTGAATAATTCATCCTTTTGACCTCTGTGTTTAGATGACTCAGGGTTAAACTGTCAACCCTGATTAGATCATCCAAATCATACTCAACTCAAACAGTCCTGTGACTCCTCACAAAGACTACCCTGATCAAGGTTTTGCTAAATTAAAATATAACTGTACATAGCTCCTAAACTGGAGTGGTCAATCTCATCTTGACACACACACCGACAAGTCAAGTACTTGACTATACCTAGCAGTCTTCCATCACTGAATTAGAAATTCAGATAGTCCAGTGCCTAAGTGCAGTGAGTTGCTTGCAAGTCACCGTGGCGGTCTCAGGTCAGAGAGATATTTATACCCATATTCCATCGGAGCAAATTTTGACAGCAGAAATAGCTCCGAAGTCGGTCACGTTCAGTGCAGATGTACCCTTACATCTCACCTGTATGCCATACCAGTATCTCCACACTCATTGGTTAAGAGGACAACCAACCTATATGGCACACAACGACCTATGCTTGATAAACGTTGTTGTCCTTGGTAACAACGTATCATTTGGTCACGAACAGATTTAAGGACTAAACAATAAATCCTTCTTTATCGAGTCTAAATAGACCTAAGGACTTCACCACAACATAGGAGTTCATTAGAAGATGAAACATTTTGTGATGAAAAATACTAAAATAATTTTTATTAATTCATAATTCATGTACATATACAAAAATGAGCACAACCATCAACAGACTGACGATTGGCTTTGGGATACTATTTCCAACAATCTCCCACTTGACCTAAAGCCAATCGGTGTAGTATCTAATACCCATCTTTGACTTGTAGTCGTCGAACTCCTTCACCGCAATGGCTTTAGTGAATGGGTTGGCCAGGTTCTCCTTTCTGTCGATCTTCAGAAGGTCGACGTCACCTCGATCCATAATTTTTCAAATGAGATGGTAGCGGCACAGAATATGCTTCGTCCGTTGGTGTGCCTTGGGTTCCTTCGCCTGAGCAATGGCTCCAGAGCTGTCACAGTAGAGCAGAACTGGACCAACAAGGGAGGGTGCTACTCCAAGATCGATGATGAATTTTCTCAGCCACACCGCTTCTTTGGCAGCATCTGATGCAACGACATACTCCACCTCGCAAACTGAATCAGCCACTGTGTGTTGCTTGGAACTCTTCCAGCAAATAGCCCCACCATTAAGGGTAAAAATAAATTCCGACACACTTTTGCTATCATCATGATCAGACTGGAAACTAGAGTCTGTAAACCCTATAAGTCTCAAGTCTGATTCACCATAAATAAGCCACTGGTCCTTAGTATTTCTTAAATACTTCATGATGGTTTTAACAACCTTCCAGTGATTCTCCCCTGCATCAGATTGGTATCTACTCACTACCCTAGTGAGTATGCCACTTCTGATCGTGTACATGTCATGGCATACATGATAGATCCCACTACCGAAGCATATGGAATCCTACCCATACGATCTTTCTCTTGAGGTATTGTCGGACAATCCCTCTTTGAGAGAGAAATTCCATGGCCTATCGATAGATAGCCTTTCTTGAAATTCTCCATGCTGAACCTCTTCAGCATAGTATCTATGTACGTAGACTGGGATAAACCAAGCAACCTTTTAGATCTATCCCTATAGATCCTCATCCCTAGGATGTAAGAAGCTTCTCCCAAATCCTTCATGGAGAACTGTGACGACAGCCAAATCTTTATTCTCTGTAATGCAGGGACATCATTCTTGATTAAGAGAATATCATCCACATACAATACAAGAAATACCACTACTAGACCATTAGCCCACTTATAAATGCAGGGTCTTCTCCGTTCTTAACGAAGCCATACATCTTGATCGTCCTATCAAAACGTATGTTCCAACTCTGGGATGCCTACTTAAGTCCATAAATGGACCTCTATAGTCTGCACACCTTAGACTCATTAGTGGATGTGAATCCTTCAGGTTGTATCATACACCTCTTCATCCAGCTCTCCATTTAGAAAAGCTATCTTCACATCCATCTGCCAGATTTCATAGTCCAGATGGGTAGCTATCGCAAGCATAATCCGAATGGATTTGAGCATTGCCATAGGAGAAAATGTCTCGTCATAGTCTATACCATAACGTTAACGATATCCCTTGACAACCAGATGGGCTTTATAGGTTTCCACCTTTCTGTCTGCGCCCCTCTTCCTCTTGAAGACCCACTTACACCCTATGGGTTTTACTCCTTCGGGTGGGTCAACCAATGTCCACACATCGTTGACCTTCATGGACTCCATTTCGGATTTCATGGCCTCTAGCCATTTCTCAGAGTCGGGTCTCTGCATTGCATCCATGTAGGTGATTGGATCCTCATCGTTTTCATCCAGTTTGATAGGATCATCATCCCGGATCAAGAAACTATAGTATCTGTCGGTTAACGTGGTACTCTACCAGATCGCCTTAAGGGTGCTTGAACAATGGGCTCCGGATCTGATCTAATCAAATCCAATTCAGGTTTAACAACTTGTGTCGATTTTTCCACCTGTCGAACTTCATCAAGTTCGATCTTAGAGGCAACAGTCCCTTCACCAAGAAACTCTTTTTCCAAAAAGATTATCTTAAGGCTGACAAACACCTTTTGCTCATCAGCCAAGTTGAAATAATACCCTTTGGTCTCTTTTGGGTATTCTATAAAATTATACTTGTCAAACCTAGGTCCTAGCTTGTCCATAATTAAAATTTAACATAAGCTGGACACCCCCAAACCCTAAGGTGCGAGAGTACTGGCTTACGTCCTATCCATATCTCATATGGCATTTTGGTTACAGACTTACTCGAAACTCTATTTAGAAGGTAACAAGCGATTCGTGCGCATATCTCCAGAGGAGATTGGCAGACCAGCAAACCCTATCATGGATCGAACCATGTCCAACAAGGTTTGATTCCTTATTTCAGATACACCATTATGCTGTGGTATTCCAGGAGGAGTCCATTGAGAGAGAATCACATTCTTTCCAAGATATATCAGAAATTCATTGGAAAGGTATTCACCTCCTCGATCAGATCGAAGAGTTTTAATACACTTTTCAGTTTTTTTTCTACCTCATTTCAGAATAGTTTGAACATTTCAAATGACTCGACTTATGCTTCATTAAATAGACATACCCATACCTCGATAGGTTATCTATGAAGGTTATGAAGTAGAAATATCCACATCTTGCACTTGTGCTCATGGATCCACATACATCAGAATGTACCAGACCCAAGAGTTCACTGGCTCGCTCACCTTTTCCAGTAAAAGTGACTTTGTCATTTTACCAAGAAGACAGGACTCACAGGTTGGAAGTGATTCACAATCACCTACTTCAAGAATTTCTTCTTGAGCCAACCTGTTTATCCTATTCTTATTGATATGACCTAGCCTACAGTGCCAAAGGTAGACTTTTGACACATTATCTATTTTAGGACGTTTACCGGAGGTTTGAACCACATTAATAAGTTGTGATAGAAAGTAAATTCCATTATAAAGTTGTCCAATATACATTGTAACATCATTCAAAATGATATTGTAAAATTTTTTTTATTAAAAATTATAACCGTTCATGGCCAAAAGGCCTACAAAAATAATATTTAATAAAAAGCTTGGACAATAGTGACATTCACTAAGAATTATATTTCGAGAATTGATTACAAGGTTCATGATTCCTAATGCTAGAACTGAAACTTTGCTTCCATCTCCAACGTTCAGGAACCTCTCGCCTTCATCAAATCTCCTACTGATCTGCAGACCCTGCATCGAATTGCAAATATGATAAGGGCTTCCGATATCCAATACCCAGGCAGTAGTATCACAAATAAAAAATTGCAAGGTGTTATCATATAAGTACCTTGGTTCTTCTTTGGCCTGTTCGGGTCCAGTGAGGCAATGTATAGAGGACAGTTCCTCTTTCAGTGCCCCTGCTTCTTGCAAAAGAAGCACTCCACCTGGCTTTGGTCGAGCTTGTGCTTCTTGGTCTGACCATGTGCAGACGTCCCAGCATGCAGCTGCACCTTCTTATTCTTCTTCTTCTTGTTCTTCTTCCCTTTCTTAAAGGGTCGACGATCAGAAGAAGACCCTCCCACAAATTCACCGACTCTTTATGGAGCTGGTGATCCTTCTCAAAGTTCTGCAGCAACCCCAACAAGTCGTGGTAGTTCACTGCAGGCTTTGTCATTCGAAAATAAGTAAGGAAGGGAAGGAAGGACTTAGGCAGAGAATTAAGGATCGCATCCTTACCGAGCTGCTCGTGCAGGAAAAAACCCAGTTTACTTAGGTGCTCAATCATTTCAATCATGTACAGTACATGATCAGTGACTAAGGCTCCATCCCTCATCCGAGCATTGAAAATGGCATAATTAGTTTTGTGCCTTTCAACATCGTCAGGCGTGCCAAAAGAGTCGTTCAACATTTGAAGCATCTCCTGTGACTGGGCGTTCTCGAACCTGCGACTGAACTCATCATTCATTGCCGCCAGCATTATGCACCGGACGTTGGTGCGGTCGTTGAGCCACTTCTGGTAAGTATCTCAGATCATTCCTCTAGCATTCAGGGCTGGCTCCTCAGGTGCCGGATCCGTTACTACATAAAGGATCCGCTCATGCTCAAGGACGATTTTTAATTTTCGATATCCAGCTATCAAAATTAGGTCCCATGAGCTTGTCATTATCTAATAATGACGGAGCGACAGGATAGTGGCCATAGCTGCATAAAGGAAAATCAAACCTATATTAGTACATAAATTATTAATACTAAAGACTTGGACTTTAGTCTAAAGTTTCTCTCAGTATTTTTACGAATTGGTAGCCTCAACCTCCAATTCGAGGAATTACTTTAATTCCTTAGTGGGTACTAGAATCCACACAGACTACACACGAGCCCAACTTTGGTTGGTCAACCCATGTGCATCTATGGGTAGGTTCATAACCAGTTGTTTCTCTAAACAACTTCTAGTAATTAATTTTGCCCCAGAACCTAATCAGTAGGCTTTGGCCTCCATTGAAAAAATCTGGTTAGGTCCAACTATTAATATGATTTGATTTGGTGAATCGGACCAATAAATGATCAAGTCCGACTTTGGTCAGCCAACCTAACCACCATCAGAAAGACTCAAACCAAATTATCATACTATGAATGATAATTCCATTAGTCAATAAGCACCAGGCCTTTGAGCCTCCAATGATTATTAAACTAATGGACTCATTATCACTCACTTAATGGGAGGCTATGACTTAGTTATCAATATAACTTAATCATTTTTAGGACCTAATAATTTTTTTTTTTGAGGATTTTATTAAAGAATAGATGAGAAGAAAATATCCAGCCAATTTCAATCCTCCCACTGACTTCACCAAGTCAGATTAAAAAGAATTTACTTAAAGCTGGCATTAGGAGCACCTAAATCAGTCAAACTAATTTACCTAATGACATGGGTGAGCCCTAATCACCAAGTGATCTAATCAAAACCTAATTCACCAGGTTGGCCAGGTAAGTGAGATCAGTGGTGGGGATAAGCCATTAACTCGTCAGAGATCGAATCACTGCGAGTAGCTCCCGCTTAAAAACCACTGGTCAAACTGCCAAACTTACCTTAGATACCAATCGATTCATTAGTTTTAATTTGATCAACTTAGTAAATAGGGTTCCACCTCATAGCCATGAATTAAGTCCATCTTGGTCTAGTTAAAAACATGGACCCATTCAACTACAACTATTGGAGTTGAGTCTAGAGTATCCTTGACCTAATCTAATTTAATTTTTGATTAGATTTGATCAATTACTCTAATTTAGTCCATTTCTTTAAGCTAACCTTAGGTTAAACCCAATTATGGATCTAATCCATCTAACCCATTGACCCACAAGTTTATGCAATTATCTTAGATCTTAATTCACAATTCTAGACCTACTAGACAACACTTAATTCTTTTAATTAAGTATTTGGGCTGATGGGTTAGGGTTTGGCATTTCAAAAATAATTTTAAATTTGAAAGGTTTTATTTTTTGTTCACCAAATATGTTGACTTATTACACAAATATATCAGCACATTTCATAAATAGCAATCCTATTGCTAATTACATAATAGAAAATAATTCAATCAAAATAAATCATGAATATTCCTTTCGCTGCTTCATCTGCATGGGATATAATCGCATCGGTACCCCTACTGCCATAGGAGACCCCATCGAATAGGAAGAGAGAGCCTTTAAACCCTACTTTTCTCCTATGATCGGACGGCCATGGCAACCAACTCAATTCGATTACTTGCTACTTGAATCAAGTATATCTAAATATACCAATTTCAAAATTTTAATTTTAAATTTCAAATTTTAAATTTTAAATTTTGAATTTCAAATTTCAAACAAATTTAAATTTCAAATTTTTGAATTTCAAATTTTGAATTTTAAATTTTGAATTTAAATTTAAAATTTCAACCAAATTTCAAATTTTAAATTTTGAATTTCAAATTTTTAATTTTGAATTTCAAATTTTAAATTTCAAAATTCAAATTTTAAATTTCAAATTTTTGAATTTTGAATTTTGAACAACTTTCAAAACTCAAATTTTAAATTTTAAATTTAAATTTCAAATTTAAACTTTTAGATTACAACTTAATCTATGCATGCAAATATATATATCATATCTAAGAACCCACTCTGATACCATTTGTGAGAAAAATTCAGTGCAGGGGTAAAATGATAATTTTAAAACTTTTTCAAAATCATTATTTTATAGTAAAATTATTAATTAATCTAATTAATTAATAAAAATTTATCCTACTCTAGGATCTAAATATGATATATAGCATACATGCATTTAAATTTAAAATTTAAATTTGAACAGTAAATACTTTACTGTAATGTGTTCAGAACACAATACCTTTGTGCGGGTAGTAGATCGCCGCAATCTGATCACCGTCGGGAGAGTCTGATCATCGTGATACAGCCACACAGTGTGTCTAGTCTCTGCAGATCATCCACATGAAGCTTCCGATCTGATCGACTCCTCACGAGTGCTAGCTTATTGTAGAGCCCTTTCGACGGCCAATGCTGATCGAACTCCTTCGATCGATGTCTGCCGATTCTTTGGATGATCTGGATCATCAACAGACATGCTTGAGAGGATGTTGAAGATATTCCTAAAATTTGATGGGCTCACGACACTCGTAGCTCACCTTCTCACTTCCGAACTCCAGGCTGAAACCCTAAAGAACTCACTGAAACCCTACGCACACTTTTTCTTTCTTTTCTTTCTTTTTCTCTCGGAAGGATATAGACCTTCACCTTACACACAAAGATTTCTCACACCTAGATTTTCTCTCTAAAATTTTTCTTTTACACCCCCACTCTTCTCCTCCTTTTAAAATAATGTCAAACGTCTTATCCACGTGAGAGGATAAAGATGAGTAATTGCACATTTGAATTCAAATCAAATTTTGAATTCAAATGGAAACCAATTTATCCCTATCCACTAAGGGCATGAGAAGAGGAGGGCGTGGCTTAATTTGTGTGTGAGTGATTTCATGAGAAATATTTTCTCGTGTAATAAATGGGGTGCTAAAAGAGGATAAGGTCAAGGCGCTAAGATTGGTTGCTCATTCAAATTCAAACTTTATTTTGAATTTGAATGGCCAACCAATCATCCTTATCCACTCATTTGGTGTATTAAAGTAAGGTGTGAGGAGGGCTTTGCATGAGGAAAAATTCATGAGAACTTCCTTCTCGTAAATTCAAATGGGTGCAGTGGAAGTGAGGTGGTGCAGGGAGAATGGGTCAAGGTGGTTTCATTATTTAAACCAACCTAATTGAACCAAATAAGTTAGGCCCAATTAGACTAATTTTAACCCAACTTAATTAGGCTTAATTAGGCTCAATAAAATTCTAATCAAATTAAGAATTGATTAAGCCCAACCCCTGATCAAATCAGGGACCAAACCATCTCGACGATTAGGTCAACTCTTAACCTAATCGGGTCAAACCCAGTTGAATCCAATTCAATTGGACTTGATCCAAAAATAATTACTCAATCAAATTAAGTTAATTAGCAATCAAATACTAATTAAATCTCTCATAAATATTGAATCCAAATCCGATGGGTAATCGGACATCAGAATTAATCGATATGTAACCCTGATCGAAGAGTCCCAAACCAGTGGGACTCTTGACCCGGGTACCCAAAATGTGTGGGACTCATGATCAGAGAATTTAGATTCTCGATCACAGAGTCCCAGACACGTAGGACTCATAGTCCACGAGCATTAGGACTCTTCATCAGCCATCAGATCAGATAGAAACCTCTAATGTGTGTGACCCCATAGGTTCGAACCTAAGCCGGTAGCATAGGAACCAATTCCTGTACTAATCGAAGTGACCATCTAGCAATGGTACCCGATGACCGGATAGGTCGAATAGTCGCAATCGCAACACTCAAAACCTACGTGAATATGGTTACTGTATAATTTGTCCTTTTGACCTCTGTGTTTAGGATGACTCAGGGTTAAACTGTCAACCCTGATTAGATCATCCGAATCGTGCTCAACTCAAACAGTCCTGTGACTCCTCACAAAGACTACCCTGGCCAAAATTTTGCTAAATTGAAACATGACTGTACACAGCTCCTAAACTGGAGTGGTCAATCCCATCTTGACACACGCACTGACAAGTCAAGTACTTGACTACACCCAGCAGCCTTCCATCATTGAATTAGAAATTCAGGTAGTCCAGTGTCTAAGTGCAGTGAGTTGCTTGCAAGTCACCGTGGCGGTCTCAGGTCGGAGAGATATTTATACCCATATTTCATCGGAGCAAATCTTGACAGCAGAAATAGCTCCAGAGTCAGTCACGTTCTGTGCAGATGTACCCTTACATCTCATCTGTATGCCATACCAGTGTCTCACACTCATTGATTAAGAGGACAACCAACCTATATGGCACACAAGACCTATGCTTGATAAACGTTGTCATCCTTGGTAACAACGTATCATTTGGTCGTGAACAGATTTAAGGACTAAACGATAAATCCTCCTTTGTCGAGTCTAAATAGTCCTAAGGACTTCACCACAACATAGGAGTTCATTAGAAGATGAAACATTTTGTGATGAAAAATATCAAAATAATTTTTTTTTAATTCATAATTTATGTACATATACAAAAATGAGCACAACCATCAACAGGCTAACGATTGCTTTGGGACACTATTCCCAACATGGATGACATTTATTAATCGGAATGATGTCCCTGCATTACAGAGAATAAAGATTTGGCTGTCGTCACAATTCTCCATGAAGGATCTGGGAGAAGCTTTCTACATCCTAAGGATGAGGATCTATAGGGATAGATCTAAAAGGTTGCTTGGCTTATCTCAGTCCACGTACATTGATACTATGCTGAAAAGGTTCAGCATGGAGAATTCCAAGAAAGACTATCTACCGATAGGCCATGGAATTTCTCTCTCGAAGAGGGATTGTCCGACAACACCTCAAGAGAGAGAGCATATGGATAGAATTTATATGCTTCGACAGTGGGATCTATCATGTATGCCATGAAATGTACACGACCAGATGTGGCATACTCACTAGGGGTAGTGAGTAGATACCAATCTGATCCAGGGGAGAATCACTGGAAGGTTGTTAAAACCATCCTGAAGTATTTAAGCAATACTAAAGACCAGTGGCTTATTTATGGTGAATCGGACTTGAGACTAATAGGGTTTACAGACTCTAGTTTTCAGTCTGATAATGATGATAGCAAGAGTGTGTCGGGATTTATTTTTACCTTAATGGTGGGGCTGTCTGCTAAAGAGTTCCAAGCAGCACACAGTGACTGATTCAATTTGCGAGGTGGAGTATGTCGCTGCATCAGATGCTGCCAAAGAAGCAGTGTGGCTGAGAAAATTCATCACCAGCTCAGAGTAGACCCTCTCTTGTTGGTCCAGTTCTGCTCTACTGTGACAGCTCTGGAGCCATTGCTCAGATGAAGGAACTAAAGGCACACCAGCAGACGAAGCATATTCTACACCGCTACCATCTCATCCGAGAAATCATGGATCGAGGTGACGTCGACCTTCAAAAGATCGATGGAAAGGAGAACCTGACCGACCCATTCACTAAATCCATTACGGTGAAGGAGTTCGATGACTTCAAGTCAAAGATGGGTATTAGATACTGCACCGATTGGCTTTAGGCCAAGTGGGAGATTGTTGGGAATAGCATCCCAAAGCCAATCATCAGCCTGTTGATAGTTGTACTCTTTTTGTATTAGTACATAAATTATAAATAAATAAAAACTATTTTGATATTTTTATCACAAATTTTTCATCTTCTAATGAACTCCTATGTTGTGGTGAAGTCCTTCGGACTATTTAGACTCGACAAAGAAAGATTTGTCGTTTAGTCCTTAAACCTGTTCGCATCAAATGATACGTTGTTACCAAGGACAATAACGTTTATCAAGCATAGGTCATTGTGTGCCATATAGGTTGGTTGTCCTCTTAACTAAGGAGTGTGGAGACACTGGTATGGCATACAGGTGAGATGTAAGGGTACATCTGCACTGAACGTGATCGACTTCGGAGCTATCTCTGCTGTCAAGATTTGCTCCAATGGGATATGGGTATAAATATCCCTCCGACCTGAGACCGCCACGGTGACTTGCAAGCAACTCACTGCACTTAGGCACTGGACTTCCTGAATTTCTAATTCAGTGATGGAAGGATGCTGGGTGTAGTCAAGTACTTGACTTGTTGGTGTGTGTGTCAAGATGGGATTGACCACTCCAATTTAGGAGCTGTGTACAGTCATGTTTCAATTTAGCAAAATCTTAGCCAGGGTAGTCCTAATGAGGAGTCACAGGACTGATTGAGTTGAGCACGACTCGGATGATCTAATCAGGGTTGACAGTTTCACCCTGAGTCTCCTATACACAGGGGTCAAAAGGGATGAATTATACAGTAGCCATATTCACGTAGGTTCTGAATATTGTGATTGCAACTATTCGATCTATCTAGACATCGGGTACCATTGCTAGATGGTCACTTCGATTAGTACAGAAATTGGTTCTTGTGCTATCGGCTTAGGTTCGAACCTGCGGGGTCACACACATTAGAGGTTCCTATCTGATCTGATGGCTGATGAAGAGTCTTAATATTTGTGGACTATGAGTCCTACATGTCTGAGACTCTGTGATCGAGAATCAAGATTCTCTAATCATGAGTTCCACACATTTTGGGTACCGGGGTCAAGAGTCCCACTGGTTTGGGACTCTTCGATCAAGGTTTCATATCGATGGACTTTGATACCCGATTGCCCATCGGATTTGGATCAGTACTTATGAGAGATTTAATTAGTAATTTGATCACTAATTAACTCAATTTGATTAAGTAATTATTTTTGGATCAAGTCCAATTGAATTGGATTCAGTTGGGTTTGACTCGATTAGGTTAAGAGTTGACCTAATCGTCGAGATGGATTGGTCCCTGATTTGATCAGGGTTGGATTTAGTCAATTCTTGATTTGATTAGGATTTTATTGAGCCTAATTAAGCTTAATTAAGTTAGGTTTAATTTTTTCTAATTGTGCTTAAGCTATTTTGATTAGGTTGGTTCAATTAAGATTAAACCACCATTTGAATTCAAATCCCTGCGCCACCTCAAATCTCTGCGCCCATTTGAATTCACGAGAAGCAACTTCTCGTGAATTTTCTCTCATGCAAAGCCCTTCCCATGCCCCACATTTGTGTGCCATATAGGTGGATAAGGATGGTTGGTTGGCCATTCAAATTCAAAAGAAACTTTGAATTTGAATGAGCAACCAATCCATGCGTCTTGTCCTTATCCTCTTTAGCGCCCCATATCTTACACGATAAAGAGTTTCTCGTGAAACCTTTCCATGCACAAAGTAGCCATGCACCTTCTCTTCTCAGCCCAAGTGGATAGGGTTGAGTTGGTTTGCATTTGAATTCAAATTTGATTTGAATTCAAATGTGCAACCACTTATCTTTATCCTCTCACGCGGATAAGACACGTTTTGAATTTTTTTAAAAGAGAAGAAAGCTGGGGCATGCGTAGAATTTTTGAGAGAGAAAGTGGGGCATGAGGAACCCTTGTGCGTGAGTAGGAAGTCTAAAACTTTCGAGAAAAAAAGAAAGAAAAGAAATAAAAATGGGTGCAGGGTTTTCAGTGTGTTCCCTAGGGTTTCAGCCTGGGGTTCGGGAAGTGAGTTAGTGAGCTTCGAGTGTCGTGAGCCCACCAAATTCAAGGGAGAGTATCATCTACCTCTCAAGCATGTTTGCTGATGATCCAGAGTATCTGTGGAATCGACAGACATCGATCGAAGGAGTTTGATCAGCATCGGCATCGAAAGGGCTCTACAACGAGCTAACACTCGTGAGGAGCCGATCAGATCGGAAGCTTCGTGTGGATGATCCACAGAGGTCAGACACACTGTTTAGCTGTATTGTGATGATCAGATCCTTTCGATGGTGATCAAATTACGGTGATCGACTACCCGCACAAAGGTATTGTGTTCTGAACACATAGCAGTAAATTGTTTACTGTTCAAATTTAAATTTTGAATTTAAATGCATGCATTCTATATATCATATTTAGATCCTAGTGTAGGATAAATATATATTAATTAATTAGATTAATTAATAATTTTTACTGTAAAATAATGATTTTGAAAAAGTTTTAAAATTACATTTTACCCCTGCACTCAAATTTCACTTCAAATAGTATCAGAGCAGGTTCTAAGATATGATATATACATTTGCATACGTAGATTAAGTTGTAATCTAAATATTTAAATTTGAAATTTGAAATTTAAAATTTAAAATTTGAAAGTTGTTCAAAATTCAAAATTCAAATATTTGAAATTCAAAATTTGAATTTTGGAATTTGAAATTTGAAATTCAAAATTCAAAAATTTGAAATTCAAAATTTGAAATTTAAAATTCAAGTTCCTCAAGATCCTTGATCATTGTCAAACAATGATCTTGGACTGACTGTCCATCACGTATTTTAGTCTTAAAAAATTTTTGACAGAGTTGATACTTGGCTGTACGACTTTGTTCACCAAACAACTCTTGTAGGTGAGCCAATATTTGGCGGTAGTCATAATATTCTCATGTTGGTGCTGCAAGTCATCAGACATTGCATCCAACATATAGTACCTTGCTTTGTTATCATCATCTGTCCACTTTTCTAGAGATGCTCTCTGTTCAGCAGTCGGACGTGCTGGCATGGTAGGTGGGTCCTGGTCCAAGACATGAGTCAATTTTTTAAAATCTAGAATAATTCTGTAGTTTCTTAATCAGTCCTTAAAATTGGGTCCAGTCAATCTGTGGGTGTCTAGTATTTTGGTCAGGAGATTGGATGCAGACATGTTTCCTGTAGAGAGTCAACAGTTTCTAGTTAGATTTTGTAATCAGACTTAACCAATTTATTTAGGGGTTTCATTTTTAAACAAATTAGGCTCCCACTATTTTTTTAGATCCCTACACTTCCTTGGTAGAGATGTGAAAATCTCCGTGATCAGTGATTTCTAGTGGGTGGTGTGGTCTCACCGGCTGGCTCACCACCTCACCTAACAGTTATTGGTGATGGGTCAATCGATGAGTGGACAACTCTTGTCCAATGATTCTCTAATCATAGTGCACCCAAAATTTGGTCTCTAATTCATGAAGCTCACTGTGCCCGAAATATTGCTCCAATCCTTAGTTAAGTCAAACCCACCATTTGCACGAACTAGATTCCTGATTGGGTCCCTCACCGTATCTGAAATATTGAGCCCAACCCATCCTCTAATTCGTAGCATCCAATGCTTAATGGATATGGTTGCGTCTTCCCGATGCAACTAAGCCATTGTATCCAGCTGTGAACAATCAACTCTGAGAAGGGCCCACACATCCACAATGGTGGAAGACCTAGACTTAATATTTTCTTAGAGAGATTTGATTTAGGTCTCATTAAACTTGACTTGACATAGTCATAACAATTATGACTAACCTAGTGGCATGGGTTAGCTCGAATTGTTAGCCACCTCAATTCAAAATTGGGTCGATACATATGGTCAGATAAGTGAGATCGATGGGAGGGATATGCTATTAACTTGACAAGAACGCATTCGAGTCGAGTAGCTCCCAATTAAAAACCAGTCGGTTGCATTGCCCAACTTACCTTAGACACCAAATTGTCGAACCAGAACTAATTGGGTTAGCCTACAATTCAGGCTCTAACCTCTGAGCCAAATTAGGTCTTAACTTGATCGAGTCACATTTAAATATGATTCAACTTTGACCTAGACTTAATCCTATTAGGGTGGTCAATTATTAGCTTTCATGATCCCACCTAACCAACTGTTGACTCGGTTTGACCAACCGCTAGACCTAATTGAGCTACCCAAGCCGAACCCAATTTTATGATAATGACTTAGATCTGAAATTCTCAATTTTAGATCTAATTTAATTTCATAAGCTTAATTCATTAATTAAGTCTTGGGTTCATAAACAAAATATGTAAAATAAATCCTAGGATTTCAGAATCTAGGGTTTTGCAAAAAAGTAACTTTTGATTTCTGATTAAGGATGAACGCGCAGCACCCCTATACGTCATAAGAACACCCCATTAAATAGAAGGAGAGGGCCTTTAAACCCTACTTAGTTCTTGTTGGGTATAAAATACCCTCGGCCGAAGTTCTTGGCAGGATTGACCCTCGCAAGTCTCCTCCGACTTTCGACTGCTGTTGGTGAACTCCCATCGCTCCACCCGGACTCCTAAGGGAGTCGGGCCTCGTCCTCGACTCCAACGGCTGCGGACAGACTTCATCCGGACTCCTACGGGAGCCAGACTACGCCCACGACTTCAACCACAAGTAGACATCGCACGGACTCCTACGGGAGTCGGGCTCCGTCCTTAACTTCAACTGCTGGAAGACTCCACCCAGACTCCTAAGGGAGCCGGGCCTCATCCTCAACTCCAACGGCTGCGGACAGACTTCGTCCGGACTCCCACGGGAGCCGGACTCCGCCTGCGACTTCAACCGCAAGTAGACTTCGCCCGGACTCCTATGGGAGCCGGGCTCCATCCTCAACTTCAACTGCTGGAAGACTCCATCCGAACTCCTAAGGGAGCCGGGCCTCATCCTCGACTCCAACGGCTGCGGGCAGACTTCGTCCGGACTCCCACGGGAGCCGAACTCCGCCCGTGACTTCAACCGCAAGTAGACCTCGTCCGGACTCCCACGGGAGCCGGACTCCACCCGCGACTTCAACCGCAAGTAGACTTCGCCCGGACTCCTACGGGAGCCGGGCTCCGTCCTCAACTTCAACTGCTGGAAGACTCCATCCAGACTCCTAAGGGAGTCGGGCCTCGTCCTTGACTCCAACGGCTGCGGACAGACTTCGTCCGGACTCCCACGGGAGTCAGACTCCGCCGCGACTTCAACCGCAAGTAGACTTCGCCCGGACTCCTACAGGAGTCGGGCTCCGTCCTCAACTTCAACTGCTGGAAGACTCCACCCGGACTCCTAAGGAAGTTGGGCCTCATCCTCGACTCCAACGACTGCGGACAGACTTCATCCGGACTCCCACGGGAGCCGGACTCCGCCTGTGACTTCAACCGCAAGTAGACTTCGCCCGAACTCCTACGGGAGCTGGGCTCCGTCCTCAACTTCAACTGCTGGAAGACTCCATCCGGACTCCTAAGGGAGCCGGGCCTCGTCCTCGACTCCAACGGCTGCGGACAGACTTCGTCCGGACTCCCACGGGAGCTGGACTCCGCCCGCGACTTCAACCGCAAGTAGACTTCGCCCGGACTCCTACGGGAGCCAGGCTCCATCCTCAACTTCAACTGCTGGTAAGCCTTATCCAGACTCCTACGGGTGCCGGACTTCGTCTTTGACTTTAATTGCAAGTAGACTTCACCCGGACTCCTACGGGAGTCGGGCTCCTTCTACTCCGACTGCAGGAAGACCCCGCCCAAACTCCTATGGGTACCGGACCTCGCTACCGACTCCTATCGAATTTCGGTCGATAAGTCTAGAACCCCTGGTAGGCCACAGTAACGGACAACACTGCTCCACTCCCTGTGTGGCGGACCCTACGCGGCCCCATTACCCCCTGACAGGCTGTATTAACGGCCACGATTCTGCTCCACTCCCTGCGGCGGATCCTGTGCGATTCCACCGCTTCCTGACGAGTCACGACGGTGGACGTCGCTCCACTCTCCGTAACTGATTCCACATGGTGAGCCATGACGATAGCCATGATCCCACTCCACTACCCTCCGCAATAAATTCCTCCTGACTCTGGGCGGCCCACTACCAGACGGTTACAGGCGTCGCTATCAATTTGTTACCCCCTCCATCTATAAAAGGGGAACCCCAGATACGTTATTCTATACGCTCTCGTTTTTACCTAGAAACTCTGTTAAAAATTTTCGTTCGAGCACTCCATTCTTACTGAGACAGAGAACTGACTTGAGCATCGGAGGGTCTTGCCGGAGCAACCCCACCTTCGGTTTAGACTTCTTTTGCAGGTCCCGGCGGCGACCGCGACTCCAGCTTCTCCGACGTAAGCAGATTTTTGCACCAACAGGATTGGCACTAGAGGAAGGGGTGAACCTTCGTGCGGTACCCTTGTTCTTAAAGGAGCACTCAACGGAGCTGCCTCCGGTCATCTTCTCCGACTCCCGCTTTCCTTTCCCCCACTGGACCCTCGCCCGATGCCTTCTCACGAAGCATCTGCACGGCTACCCACAGCCTCCACAGCCATATCTCGGGCCCCGATCTGGCCTCTGGTTTCCCGGGCCCTGCATCCTCTGGCTATGGTCGCCGGCATGGAGTGGTCGGACAATCGGCCTCCGACGGATTTCACCAACACCATCTCGGGAGGATCCCGGCAGGAAGCAACCAACATACCGGCTGTACCCCCCAAGCGGCAAAAGATTGAAGAGCCCATAACCTTTACTGAAGAAGACGCTCAGGGAGTCCAATTCCCTCATAACGATGCGGTCGTAGTTTCCATGAATATGGCAAATTACGATGTTCGTCGCATTCTTGTCGATAATGGAAGCTCAGCCGACATCTTGTTCTATGACATCTTTTCAAGAATGTCCATCCTCGACAGCCATTTGAGACCGATTAGCTCCCCTCTGGTAGGGTTTACCGATGACGCTGTTCCGACGGAAGGAATGATAACTCTGATTGTGGCCGCAGGTCGATATCCAAGGCAGTCCAGGGCTCTGGTGAATTTCTTGGTGGTGAAGGGGCCGTCAGCCTACAATGCAATCCTCAGCCGATCTGGCCTCAATGCTCTCCGAGCCATCGTATCAACCTACCATTTGAAGTTGAAATTTTCCACCAGCCAGGGGATCGGAGAGGTCCGGGGAGACCAAGCCCTGACCAGACACTGCTACAACATAGCCTTGCAAAGAAGCGACCAATCTGACCCCTGTCCCGTCGATGGACTGGATGCTCGCGATGATCTCACCGAAGAGAGGGGCGCCCCAATCAAAGATCTGGTACCAATCCCTTTGAATGACGGGAACGTGGAGCATATAGCGATGATCAGCTCCAACCTGGGGGAGGAGGTGGGATGCGTCTCATTGATTTTCTACGAAGGAATGCGGATGTTTTTGCTTGGGTTCCAGCAGACATGCCAGGGATTGACATGGAAGTCATGGAGCATCGCCTGGCCGTCGATCCAAAGCATCGACCAATGAAAGAAAAAATCCGGGGTCATGCACCGGAGAGGCAGAAGGCGATAGCCGAGGAAGTGGACAAGCTCCTTAAAGCCGGATTCATTAAGGAAGTCAATTATCCTGATTGGATTTCCAACGTTGTCCTAGTCAAAAAAGCAAACGGCAAGTGGAGGATGTGCATAGACTTCAAAAAGCTGAATAAGGCCTGTCCAAAGGACAGCTACCCCTTCCCAGAATCGATCAACTGGTGGATGCGACCTCGGGCCATGAGCTCCTCACCTTCATGGATGCATTCTCCGGCTATAATCAAATCAGAATGGCGTCGGAAGATGAAGAAAAGACAGCTTTCATCACTAATCGTGGCCTTTACTATTACAGGGTCATGCCTTTCGGCCTCAAGAATGCGGGCACAACCTACCAACGGTTGGTGAACAAAATCTTCAAGGAGCAGATCGGCCGTAACATGGAGGTCTACATGGACGATATGCTCATAAAAAGCAAATCTTCCAAAGATCATGTCACCGACCTCGAGGAGACCTTCGATGCTCTTCGAAAATATAGAATGAAGCTGAACCAACTAAATACGCTTTCGGAGTAACCTCGGAAAGTTCTGGGCTTCATGGTGTCGGGGCGCGGGATTGAAGCCAATCCAGAGAAAATTCACGCCATCCAGGAGATGGCCGCCCCAAAGTCGATAAAAGAGGTTCAGCGCCTCACGGGGAGGATAGCGGCCCTGAATCGCTTCGTCGCGAGGTCGGCCGAACAGTGCTTACCCTTCTTTCAAACCCTCAAGCAGCCGAAGAACTTCTGTTGGACCTCTGAGTGCCAACAGGCGTTCGAAGAACTAAGGAACTACCTCAGCTCACCCCGCTGTTGGCAAAGCCGGAGCCTGGGGAGGAGCTATTTTTATACCTGGCGGTCTCTCCATGGCTCTCATGGTCGTCCTTGTCAAAGAAGAAGCGAAAGTCCAACGACCAATCTACTACGTCAGCCGCGCGTTGAGGGAGCCGAGACAGGTACACCAAATTAGAAAAACTGACTTACGCCTTGTTGATTGCAGCCCGAAGGCTCCGGCCCTACTTTCAAGGGCACACCGTGACGCTGCTCACCGACCAACCGATCAAAGCGATTTTGCACCGGGTGGACGCCTCTGGGAGGATGGCAAAGTGGGCGATCGAGCTCACAGAATTCGACATCAACTATCGACCCAGGCCGGCAGTGAAGCCAAATACTGGCAGATTTCATAGTGGAGTGTACTATCCCAGAGGAGGCTGAACCTGAACAAAGTGAAATTGACGACCTGAAGTCTCGACCGAACTCCCCAAAGAAGAGGTGGACCCCTCTGATCGCTTTTGGGCCCTCTATATGGATGGGTCTTCCAACATGTCAGGCGTAGGTGCAGGCCTGATCTTGGTCAGTTCGGAGGGA
Organism: Elaeis guineensis; assembly: GCF_000442705.2. NCBI lineage: Eukaryota > Viridiplantae > Streptophyta > Magnoliopsida > Arecales > Arecaceae > Elaeis > Elaeis guineensis. The sequence goes on from NW_027332421.1 coordinate 524,001, forward strand.
ATCATCGAGAGTACGCTCTGCCTTTTGAGTTCCCCACAACAAACAATGGAGCAGAGTATGAAGCTCTGATCGCGGGGCTAAGGATCGCCAAAGAGCTGGGAATAGATCAGCTCCGGGTCCACAGCGACTCTCAACTAGTAGTGGGATAAGTTAGCGGAAGTTACGAAGCGCGGGAGGACAGTATGGCCAAATACCTTGAAAGGGTAAAGGAGCTCGTCCCCGCCTTTAGTAGCTTCAACGTCAGACAGATCCCAAGGTTGGAAAAACCAGGGCTGACCTTCTCTCCAAGCTGGCAACGCTGGCTCAGCCAAACTGCCCAAAGGCATTCTCTTTGAAGTTCTAAAGCACCCGAGTACAGAAGAGTCGCGGCCTGTGATAGAAATTGACCACGAGCCAAGCTGGGTCGACCCACTGATAATCTATCTCAGAGATGGAATTCTCTCCCAGGATGCGAAAGAAGCTCGAAGCTCTGAAACCAAGCCTCCCAATACATCCTTTATGAGGGCAAATTGTACAAGAGATCATACTCCTTGCCCCTCTTAAAATGTCTCCGGCCTTCGGAAGCTGACTACGCCCTGTGGGAAGTGCATGAAGGAATCTGCAGAAACCATTTGGGGGCTAGATCTTTATCCCACAAGTTGCTCCGCCAAGGATATTACTGGCCGACAATGCATCATGATTCGATTGAATATGTCAGAAAGTGTGATCGATGCCAGAGATATGCTAACGTCCAGAGACAGCCCACCACCGAGCTCTCACCTTTGAGTGCCCCATGGCCTTTTGCGCAATGGGGGATGGACATCCTTGGCCCCTTTCCCATGGCGTCTGGCAGAGGAAGTTTCTCCTGGTAGCGATCGACTATTTCACCAAATGGGTTGAAGGCGAATCACTAGCAAAAATCACAGAAGCAAAAGTGCAAAATTTCGTCTGGAAGTCGATCGTGTGTAGGTTCCGTCTGCCTAGAACCCTAATCACTGATAATGGACGGTAATTCGCGGGAGCAAAATTCGTCGAATTCTGTGAAGATCTAAACATCTCCCACAACTTCACATCGATAGCCCATCCTCAGGCGAACGACGAGGCTGAGGTGACTAACAGAACCCTTTTGCAGGGGATTAAGACAAGGCTCGAAAAAGCGAAGGGAACTTGGGGGATGAACTTTATCATGTGTTGTGGGCGTATCGAACTACCCAGAGGCTGCCCACGGGGGAGACCCCCTTTACTTTGGCCTTCGGTACGGAGGCCGTCATCTCAATTGAGCTTAAACTCCCGTCAGCGCGAGTCATGGCATTCGACGAACATCAAAATTCAAAAGTCTTAAAGCCAACCTCGACCTGCTGGAAGAAAGACGGAAGATAGCTCAGGTTCGAATGGCAGCCTACAGACAGAAAGTCGCTCGGTACTACAACGCCGAGTCAAGAACAAAGTCTTTAGAGCAGGAGATCTAGTGCTTCGACGAGCCGCTGTCTCGCAACCTCAAGATCGAGGGAAACTCGCCCCAAACTGGGAAGGCCCGTATGAGGTCAAAGAAGTAGTCCAGCCCGAAACTTATTATCTTAAGGAGCTTGGAGGGGCCGACCTCCCACGACCATGGAGCTCGGACAACTTACGAATGTACTACCAATAGCTTCATTTTAATTAAAAGTTGTATATCTGCATGTCTTTGGCAATATCCTACATCTACAGGACCATCCAAACAAATTATATCAGAAGCGAGAGGGGAACCTCGTCTCGACGAAGTCGAAGGCCCGGTTTCCTTTAGACCGAATGGGGGGAGAGGCCCTGCAACGCCCAAATGCGCCCCCACAGCCCTGTTAGGGACAGGAGGAGAACCTCGCCCTAACTTGAGCAAAGTCGAAGGCCCGGTTCCCTTTAGACCGGATGGGGGGAGAGGCCCTGCAATGCCCAAATGCGCCCCCACAGCCCTGTTAGGGACAGGAGGAGAACCTCTTCCTAACTTGAGCAAAGTCGAAGGCCCGGTTCCCTTTAGACCGGATGGGGGGAGAGGCCCTGCAACGCCCAAATGCGCCCCCACAACCCTATTAGGGACATGAGGAGAACCTCACCCTAACTTGAGCAAAGTTGAAGGCCCGATTCCCTTTAGATCGGACGGGGGGAGAGGCCCTGCAACGCCCATATGCGCCCCCACAGCCCTGTTAGGGATAGAAGGAGAACCTCGCCCTAACTCGAGCAAAGTCGAAGGCCCAGCTCTCTTTTAAGCGGGAGGTGGGAAGGGCTCAGCGACGCCCATATGTACGCCCATGACCGTGTTAGAAACAAGAAGAGGACCTCGTCCTAACCAGAGCTAAAACCTGTTACGACAGGAATGGGGGAAGAACCTCATCCCAGCATCAATTAAAAGTCTGATCATTCAAAGACCAGAAGAGAAAAAGGGGGGGACTTTCCCCAACGGCCCCCTCGCAATAAAATTTCGACCGGACTCCTACGGGAGTCGGACTTCGTCCCTAACCTTGACTGCAGGTGGACTCCGCCCGGACTCCTATGGAAGTCGAACTCGTTCTCAACCTCAACTGCTGGAGGGCTCCGCCCGGACTTCTACGGGAGCCGAGCCCCGCTCGTGACTTCACTTACAGGCTTCGTCCGGACTCCCACGAGAGCCGGACTTCGCCCGACTTCGCTTACGGGAGCCAAACTCCCGTAGCCTCACCAAGAGCGGAGGAAAAACTCCAAGCGAAAAAGAAAAAGGAAGCCGATGGATCACGTCAGCGACGAATGGAAAACAAACAGCATCAAGATGCAGAGAACCCTGTCTCAGCAAGGATTGGGGCTCTCATCAAGAACCTCAGCTTTCAAAGAAGCTTTCAACACAAGCCCAAGGTAAGACAACTTCCCAGGGTGACAGAAGTTCAGACCTCCGAGCTCGAGCCCTGATGGGGGCACCAAACCCATATGGCCCCAGACGACTCTGCGCCACAGACGAAAAAGATGGGTCGATACGATAGCAACCGGGCACCTTCAAACGACACAAAGGCAAAAGAAGCTCGGCAACGATAATTCAACACATGAGTAAAAGAGGTAGTGGAAAATTACCTTCTCGTATGCATTATAGAGCCATTGAGGTTGAAGGAAAGGGATAACTAAAAGGCGAGCCGGCGTGGCAACCACCGGTAACCTAAGGACGACGTCAAAAAAAAAAAAAAAAAAAGAGAAGAAAGAAGAGAGAAGAAAAAGAAAGAAGAGAAAGGAGAAAGGGAATACAACAACGACAATGGCAAAGGAAAGAAGTTTGGCAGACAACAATTCAACTCAAAGTGCGGACGAGGTAATAAAATCTCCTTCTCATTTTTTCAATCAACAAGATGTACGTTACAAGACTGGAGGGCCAGAAAAGAATACACTATTACAAGGCTCGGATACACGACTTGGAAGAGATACACCGGAGGCCACTTCAGGCTGCAAACTTCTCTTCTCGGTTCGTCCAACCATATTTTTCCAGTGCGTGTGATAAACATGCTCGGCTTTCTCCCACTCCATCTCAGGAATCCCAACCCCAGGGAAAAGAATGGGATAGAGTTCAGGAGGCAGCAAAGACAACGGCAGCGGCGACGATGACCTGTTTCAAGAAGAACGGGGTTACCCCAGGGACAGCGATGGCGTCGGAGATATGCGCCATCACCGAATGCCCCTGACAACCGCCGTCCTAGGTGTTCCGGCAGGGTCAGCATGGCTACTTCCACCATCCCCGCAACAAGTTTTACTGCCCCACCGTCGGCGCCGATCGCTTCTGGTCCCTCGGCTCCGACGACATCAAGGATCCCGCCACGGCTCGTGACAACGACTCTGCCCTCTTGACCGGCATCGCCCCGATCAGCTACTCTAAAATTCTCAGGCGGAACGCCTTCACCGGTTGTCCCCGTTATTAAACCCCTATTGTTGAAGGGATTCTCCCTCGAGCCCCCTTCAAAGCGATGGGAACCCATGGCGACACGATCGAAGAACTCGCAGACTGCTATTCTCCTCCTTGCACCCTTCCAAGACCGTGGCATCTTCTTGAAATTGGCCTCCAGGGCGGAGGTCCTGGTGGGGGAACCCCTTAAAGAGAATCGGGGGACTGGAATGGCGGAGAGCCGGCAGAGATGGCAAAAACCAGTGCAAAGGATGCTCGGAGTCGGAAGGGGCACCGATGGACTGGCAGAGTGGCTAAGCTCTTTGGCGAAAGGAAGATGTCGTCCCTCAGGCGAAGTGAAGCCCCCCGAGGAAGGGTTGGGAGTTTAAATAGGCAGCGAAGCCTAGCGCAATTATGGTGGCGAGTGTTCCTAGGCCAACCGGTGCTCACCACGTGTCCCACGTGTCCCATTCGTCGCTACCGAGGGTTGACTGTTCACAAACTTTCATGGCACGATGCTTGGGATCAGTCCGATGGGAGTTCCGAAAAGACTCTTCGGGTCACCCTAATTAGAAAAGGGGCTCAGCATGCGCGCATTAAGTGTCAACATATCCAAGGACGGTTGCGCGCAGGCGTCAAGGGGAGAACTTCGGCTGCGACGACCTCTCTGTACTTCCTTCATTCGAAATTCAAACTCGAAAGTAGGAGAATGGTGTTGGGTATAAAATACCTCGGCTGAAGTTCTTGGCGGGATTGACCCTCGTAAGTCTCCTCCGACTTTCGACTGCTGTTGGTGAACTCCATCGCTCCACCCGGACTCCTAAGGGAGCCGGGTCTCGTCCTCGACTCCAACGGCTGCGGACAGACTTCGTCCGGATCCTACGGGAGCCGGACTCCGCCCACGACTTCAACTGCAAGTAGACTTCGCCCGGACTCCTAGGGAGTCGGGCTCCATCCTCAACTTCAACTGCAGAAAAACTCACTGGGACTCCTAAGGGAGCCGGGCCTCGTCCTCGACTCCAACGGCTGCAGACAGACTTCGTCCGGACTCCCACGAGAGCCGGACTCCACCCACGACTTCAACCACAAGTAGACTTCGCCCGGACTCCTATGGGAGTCGGGCTCCATCCTCAACTTCAACTGCTGGAAGACTCCATCCGGACTCCTAAGGGAGCCGGGCCTCGTCCTCGACTCCAACGGCTGCGGGCAGACTTCGTCCGGACTCCCATGGGAGCCAGACTCCCACGGGAGCCGGACTCCACCTGTGACTTCAACCGCAAGTAGACTTCGTCCGGACTCCCACGGGAGCCGGACTCCGCCCGTGACTTCAACCGCAAGTAGACTTCACCCGGACTCCTACGGGAGTCGGCTCCGTCCTCAACTTCAACTGCTGGAAAGACTCCATCCGGACTCCTAAGGGAGTCGGGCCTCATCCTCGACTCCAATGGCTGCGGACAGACTTTGTTCGGACTCCCATGGGAGTCGGACTCCGCCCGCGACTTCAACCGCAAGTAGACTTCGCCCGGACTCCACGGGAGCCAGGCTCCATCCTCAACTTCAACTGCTGGAAGACTCCACCCAGACTTCTAAGGGAGCCGGCCTCGTCCTCGACTCCAACGGCTGCGACAGACTTCGTCCGGACTCCCACAGGAGCCAGGACTCCGCCCACGACTTCAACCGCAAGTAGACTTCGCCCGGACTCCTACGGGAGCCGGCTCCGTCCTCAACTTCAACCGCTGGAAGACTCCATCCGACTCCTAAGGAGTCGGGCCTCATCCTCGACTCTAACAGCTACGGACAGACTTCATCCGGACTCCCACGGGAGCCGGCCTCCACCCGCGACTTCAATCGCAAGTAGACTTCACCCGGACTCCTACGGGAGCCGGGCTCCGTCCTCAACTTCAACTGCTGGTAAGCCTTGTCCAGACTCCTACGGGAGCCGGACTTCGCCTTTGACTTTAATTGCAAGTAGACTTCGCGGACTCCTACGGGAGCCGGGCTCCATCTTCTACTCCGACTGTGGGAAGACCCCGCCCAAACTCCTACGGGTACCGGACCTCGCTACCGACTCCTATCGAATTTGGCCGACAAGTCTGGACCCCTGGCAGCCACAGTAACGGATAACACTGCTCCACTCCCTGCGCGGACCCTACGCAGTCCCATTACCCCCTGGCAGGCTGTATTAACGGCCATGATTCTGCTCCACTCCCTGCGGTGGATCCTGTGCGATTCCACCGCTTTGATGAGTCACGACGGCGGACGCCGCTCCACTCTCCGTAACTGATTCCACATGGCGAGCCACGATGATAGCCACGATCCCACTCCACTACCCTCTGCAATAAATTCTTCCTGACTCTGGGCGGCCCACTACCAGACGGTTACAGGCGTCGCTATCAATTTGTTGCCCCCTCCGTCTATAAAAGGGAACCCAGATACGTTATTCTATACGCTCACATTTTTACCTAGAAACTCTGCTAAAAATTTCCATTCGAGCACTCCATTCTTGTTGAGGCAGAGAACTGACTTGAGCATCGGAGGTCTTGCCGGAGCAACTCCACCTTGATTTAGACTTCTTTTGCAGGTCCGACGGTGACCGCGACTTCAGGTTCTCCGACGTAAGATTTTTCACCAACAGTTCTTATAACCGGGCGGTCATGAGGAACACCTTAATCAGAAATATAAATTTAACTACAAAACTAGTTAGATTTAAATTTACATATCACATATATAATTTAAGATCTAACTAATACATGCTTTGCATACATCTCATGTATCAAAAATTGATCTAATTAACATACTTTCAGATTTAATACATCACATGTAATATTTGAAAAATAAAATTTAAATTAAACTATTCAACATAAAATTTATTCTAGACAGTTACTAGAACAATTCTATAACTAGTCTAGACATGCAATGTATCAATCTTATGTATTATCTAAATTTTTATTTTCTATTTTTGATCTGAATATATAATATTTATATCATCAAAATTAAGAATAAATTAGATCTAAATTATATTTTAATCTCATTAAAATATAAACTTACAAGACTATTCATAGATCAAACTATTCTTAGTCTAGTCATGCATCTCATGCATGTTAGATCTTCTCAGATTTAATTTTAAATATTTTAATTTTACATCCTATCACATCTAAAATTTTTTTAATATCAAATAAATTAAAATTAAAATCAGATCTAAATTAGATCTAAAACTGAGCCATCAACCTAGCTCTGATACCAATTGAAGGAAAAATTGCTTTTTCCTTATAGGATCTTCTAGATTTCATCAAATCTGGGACAGAATAATTTAAAAAAAAAATTATCCTATATTTATTTTAGATCTAAATTTTTAGATCTAATTTTATTATCTGATATTAGTTTTAAAATAAATCTAAAAGCATGAGAAAATATGAAATACCTCAAGGGTAATCTGATTACCCTGTAGATGATCGCAGCAAGCCTGAGGTTCTGATTTAGCCACACAATTGCCTGGCCTCTACCAGTATCCACTTAGGCAGGACCTATATCATCATCTTCTCATGAATCTCTACTCCAAAAATCAGAACTAAATATAATTAGAAAGATCTTCAAAAATCTTCCTGAAGTTGGAGCAACAGCTTGTCGAAGAATTCCTGCAGCCTTCCTGTTCAAGGCGTCACCACACCTTGATCTTGCACCAGATGGATGCCCAACTCCTTGGGCATGAAGAGGGGAGGGAGGACTTTAGATGGGATGTGGAGAAGAGGATGGGTGGTGGCAGCTTTGATGGGTTTGGTGCAATCACTAGAAACCCTAAGCACAGACAGGGTTTATATAGACCCTGCTATGCTGCGCAGTGCCACATCATTCGATCAATCAAAAAATTTAATAAATCTAAAAAAAATTTTGATTGATGGAGTGATGTCATATGATCATATCAGATAAGAACTCAAGCCTCTCTCCAAGAGTTAGCACCAACATTGGATAAGCACAATCATGTTGGCGCCAAAGAGTCTATGTTGATCAAATCAACTTTCATCCTTATCCACTTGGGGTGCCCTCTTTATCCAATTGGGCTCACGCCATAATTTGATTATGGTGCCTAATTTGATGCTGATTTGGCATGTGGACACTCCACAAAAATTTCTAATGAGCTCTTGCTAAGTGGCCTTCAATTTAAGACCCATATGTCAACTTTTGACTGATGTCTTAAAATAAAATTGGCAGGTGACAGGAATTAGTAGGTGCTTATCTTAAATTCATCTCATGAATTAAGACAAGCCTTTTTTGAGCTAGACAAACTTCATTTAGACTAAGAGAAATCTTCTCAAGGTTCTCTGGGTGAGTCAAATCACATTTGGCTCAGTCGAGATAGAAAAGATTACACGAGGAGAAAATTAGGCTCAATCGTGTGCTAGCATGATTTCCTTGAACCTAATTGTATCTAATTCAAATCAATTGGGCTAGTCCAATTGATGACATCCAGATCATAACCCTTATTAGTGTGATCTAGTTAGGTTCAATTCTGTATGATAATGAGACATGTCGTGATCTCATCATCGATATCATCAAAACTTCTTTCGATGGACCAGAACTCTTCTGATTCATACAATTAGAATGATCGATCATCAAGATCATTCTAATTGCTCCTAAAATTCATCAGTGACACCTAGCAGTATATGGTGGTAATCTATCAGAACTGAAGATGAACCTCTCGATGCAGCTACCTGTGTGTTTGAGTTTCTCTATCATGAGTTCCGACTGAATTAGGGTTAAGGTGAACTCGTCAAACCCAACATCAGTCATATGAATCAATCGATCGATCCGAGTCCGATATGAAATCTTAATGGAAAACTCTTTTTCATTATTTCACTCTGCCATGGCCATGGGCTTAAGGACTCAATCTTTCGATCATCATAGGACTACTCCTCTTATCTATCGAGATTGATAGATCCCATCTTGGTGCGACCTAGTTTCTACAATGAATGTGCTACAGCCAACATACACTTCAGAATTTCGAATGGCTAGGAGATCGAGTTATGGTGTAGTCAAACTATAACACACTCAAGATAAACTGTCGATGCACCTCAGATCAAAGAACTAGACACACAGCTGCAGCATCGAGCTAGTCATCAATGAGAAGATAGACTTCCTTATGACTGCTCGAGGTGGTCACACTCAGTACTCTCATTCTCAACGAATATCTATACTCTCGCTTTGATGTCTCCACACCATAGACTCAAGATACATCTATCCTAAGAAAGCTACGTATACTAACCTTCCAGATCGATCACCATCCTTGTGATGATCCTATGGTCAGGAGCTGTTTATGAGTTAGTTATGTAAATTCATGCCTTAAATTTTTAACTCTTGAAAATATGAATTGACATTCCTACTAACTCAAAGGATGTATCACAAACACAATGTATACAATGTGATAGAAGAATAACCCATTTGTTGATTTATAATCAAAATTAAAAATTTGCCCTTAGATTTGTACAGGAATGTGTCAGCCAATCTGACATCTAGGGCACACATCTAACAGGGGTATGGGTTAGCTCAAATCAAATCCTCTTAATTGGGTTAGACCTAAAGTTAGAATCAAAAAATTAATAGACCATGTAGAGAAATTGATTAAATCTAGTCAAATATTAAATTAAATTAAATCAAGTTTCTCTAGAAACCAATATAATAGTTGTAGATGGTTAAGTCTATATCTTTGATTAAACCAAATAGACCTTGATAGTGGCTCAATTGTTGAACCCAAATCATTAGACTAGTGAAATCAAAACTAATTAACCAATTAGTGTCTAAGGTAAGTTTGGCATTTCGACTGGTAATTTTTAATTGGGAGCAGCTTACTTGGCTATTTTGATAGTGTTTAAGACAAGCTTAGCATACCCTCCCATCGATTTCACTTATCTGACCAATTTGATGGATTATATCTTGATTAGATTGCTAAGTGATTTAAGTTGACCCATGCCATTAAGGTTGATCAGTGTGACTGATCTAGGTGCCATTTCAACCAGCATGACCCTAATCCAATTCAATGAATTGGTGAAGTCAGTGAGAGGATTGTGGTTTACTGGTTGATCTTTTTTTTTTCTTAATTTATAAATAAAATATTTTAAATTATTAGGTCTCTAAAATGAGATAGTTATGGTGATAACCAAATCATAGCCTCTCACTAAGTTGGGTGATAATGGGTCTATTAATATGATGATCATTGAAGGTCCAAAGGCTTGATGCTCATCTGCTATTGAAATTATCATTCATAATATGATGACTCAGTCGAATCTCTCTAGCAAGTAGTCAAGGTGGCCGACCAAAGTTGGACTTGATCATTTGGTAGTTGGATTTTGAGTATGATCATGTTAATGATTGGACCTAACTAGGGCTTGCAGAAAGACCAAAGTCAACTGAAAAGCTATCTGAGGCAAAATTAATTGTTAGAAATTGTTTACTGAAATAATTGATTAAAAACCTACCCACAGATGTACATGGTGAGCCGGCTAAAGTCGGGCTCATGTGCAACTATGTGGATTCTAGTACCCACTAAGAAATTAGGATAATTCTCGGATTAGAGATAGAGGCTATCAATTCAACTAAAATAGTAGAAGAATCTTTAGACTGAAGTCCAAATCTTTAGGCTTAATCAATTCATGAACATAGAGGTCTTGTATTTTTCTTTCAGTTATGGCTAGATGTCCATTGCTTCATTCACTGTTTGATAGTGACTTATTTATAGGACCCAATTTCGATAGATGGTATCAGAAGTTATAAATAATTCTAGAACATGAATGATTCTATATATGATTATGGATCTAGCACTTGATGTTTCTTCATCCAACACACAGGATGCGATCAAAGGCACTTATCAGAAGTGGCCAAATGATCATATCACCATGTGGTATTTTTTTGAGAGTAGTAAAGAATATGAATTTAGTTGTAAATTCGATGATGCTCAGTGGGAGGAAATCCTTCAAATATTGAAGGAGTTCTTTTGCACTTTTGAAGATGTATCTTCAGTGGGGCAACAATCCTTTGAGAAAGAAAAGAAAAAGAAGGTACAAAAGAGTTGTGCTTGGGCTAAGAAGTATGAACTAATAAAAGAGTCTAAGGTTAACCTAGTCTGGTAGAGTCCTTTAATTCGAACAAGCTAAGGAAGAGAAATCAGCAAAGAGTTGCTAGATAAGGTACTTATATGATAATACCTTATGATTTTTCTATTTGTGACACTACAACCTGAGTATTGGATATCGAAAGTCCATATAAATTGTTACAATGACTTCAGATTAGTAAAAAGATTGAAAATACTAAAAAAATTTTGAATGTTGGAGCTGAAAGTCATGTTTCAGTTTTGACTTCAGAAATTCTCAAGCAAGTTTTTAATTCTAATAATATCATTTTCAGTGATTGTTACCATTATCCATTTTGACGAATATAATTTTTGTAGGCTTTTTAGCCAAGGATGGATTTACATTGTTAACATAGAATGATTTTTATGATATCATTATAGATAATATCAAAATCATGATGGACAACTAAAGAAATGGTATTTACAAATAGTCACAGTCTGTTAGTGTACTGTACACAACAAACAAACTCCTTAGAGTAGATAATATCATGGAAGCCTATCTTTGGCAATTTAGACTCGATCATATAAATAAGAATAGGATCAACAAGAGATAATTCTCAAAGTCAATGATTATGAATCATTGTCAACCTATCAATCCTATCTCTTTAGTAAGATGATCAAGTCATCTTTAGCTGAAAGGTTGAATGAGCCAATGATGTTCTGAGTCTGATACATACTAATGTATTGGATCTACGAACATATTTATCACAAATTTAGATTATTTAAAATTTTTAAATAATTTCAAAATAAGATAAAGAAATAAAGTATGAAAAGCATTAAAACTCTTAGTCAGACCAAAGAAGAGAATACCTTTCTAGTGAGTTTTTTGACATATCTAGAAGAGAATAGGATTTTCTCATATTAGAATTGACTTTGTTAGATATAGTTTGATCCATGATGGGGTTTACAAATTTGTTGATCTCTTTTTAAGGTTATGCTCTTAAGACTACTTGTCATGTTCTTAACTGAATTCTGAATTAAGCAGTCGTAAAGACTCCATATGAGATATGGACTAGCCGTAAGCCAATACTCTCTTACCTTAGGGTTTAAGAGTGTCTATTTTATGTCAAGCATTTACAGATCAATTAGCTTGGATTCTGATCTTATAAATATTATTTTGTAGGGTACCCTAAAGAATCTAAGGGATATAACTTCTACCTTACTGAAGAATAAAAGTTGTTCGGCATTCTTTTTAGAAAAAAGAGTACCTTGGTGAAGAAACTGATGCCTTTAATGTGAAACTTATGAAGTTTGACAGGTAAAAGAATCGACATGATCTAGTGAACCCATAGAATTGGATTTGATTAGATCAAACTCAAAACCTATTGTAGAAGCACCATTAAGGAGATTCGATAGGGTACTGTATTCGTTGAATAGATACTTCAGTTTCTAGTTTCAGGATATGATCCTATTGAACTCGATGAGAACAACAAGGATCTAATCACCTATATTGGATGCCACGTAGAGGTTCGACTCTGATTAGTAGCTTGGAGCCATAAAGTGTAAAATGAAGTCCATAAAGGTCAATGGTGTATGGACACTCATCGATCCACTCGAAAGGATAAAGCCCATAGAGTGTAAGTGGATCTTCAATAGTGTTGGATATAAAACACCCCCCGCCGAAGTTCGTGACAGGAGTGGCCCTCCGGGGGTTCTGCCGACTTCCGACCCACGGCGGCATCCCCCCGAACCTCTCTGGTGGCCGAACCTCCACAACACTCCCAAGTTTTGCCAACGGATAAGCCCCCACCAACATCGACCGAATTCTTCGTGGCGGACGGACTCCACCCAAGCTTCCATGATGATCGACCACCTTCTAGACTTCATTCAGACTCCTACGGGAGTCGGATTCCTTCCCCGACTCCAAATGCAGGTAGACTTCATCCGAACTCCTATGGGAGTCGGACTTCATCCCCGACATCAACTGCAGGCAGACTCCATCCGGACTCCTACGGGAGCTGGATTTCGTCCTCAACTCCTCCAAATGCAGGTGGACTTCATCCGGACTCCTACGGGAGCCGGATTACATCCCCCAAATGCAGGTAGACTTCATCCGGACTCCTACGGGAACCAGATTCCATCCCCAAATGCAGGTAGACTTCATCCGGACTCCTACGGGAGTCGGACTTCGTCCCCGACTTCAACTGCAGGCAGACTCCATCCGGACTCCTACAGGAGCCGGATTTCATCCCCAACTCCAAATGCAGGTAGACTTCATCCGGACTCCTACGGAGCCAGACTTCGTTCCCGATTTCAACTGCAGGCAGACTTCATCCGGACTCCTACGGGAGTCGGATTCCATCCCCGACTCCAAATGCAGGTAGACTTCATCCGGACTCCTATAGGAGCCGGACTTCATCCCCGACATCAGCTGCAGGCAGACTCCATCCGAACTCCTACGAGAGCCGATTCCATCCCCGACTCCAAATGTAGGTAGACTTCATTCGGACTCCTACGGGAGCCGGACTTCATCCCCGACTTCAACTACAGGCAGACTCCATCCGGACTCCTACGGGAGCCGCCGTCCCCGACTCCAAATGCAGGTAGACTTCATCCGGACTCCTACAGGAGTCAGATTTCGTCCCCGACTCCAAATGCAGGTAGACTTCATCCGGACTCCTACGGGAGCCGGACTTCATCCCCGACTTCAACTGCAGGCGGACTCCATCCGGACTCCTACGGGAGTCGGATTCCGTCCCCGACTCCAAATGCAGGTAGACTTCATCCGGACTCCTACGGGAGCCGGACTTCGTCCCCGATTTTAACTGCAGGCAGACTTCATGCGGACTCCTACGGGAGCCGGATTCCGTCCCCGATTCCAAATGCAAGTAGACTTCATCCGGACTCCTACGGGAGCCGGACTTCATCCCTGACTTCAACTGCAGGCAGACTCCATCCAGACTCCTACGGGAGCCAGATTTCGTCCCCGACTCCAAATGAAGGTAGACTTCATCCGGACTCCTACGAGAGCCGGACTTCGTCCCCGACTTCAACTGCAGGCAGACTCCATCCGGACTCCTACGGGAGTCGGATTCCATCCCCGACTCCAAATGCAGGTAGACTTCATTCCGGACTCCTATGGGAGCCGGATTCTGTCCCCGACTCCAAATGTAGGAAGACTTCATCCGGACTCCTACGGGAGCCGAACATCCCCAACTTCAACTGCAAGCGGACTCCATCCGGACTCCTACGGGAGCCGGATTCGTCCCGACTCCAAATGCAGGTAGACTTCATCTGACTCCTACGGGAGCCGGACTTCATCCCCGATTTCAACTGCAGGCAGACTTCATCCAGACTCCTACGGGAGCCAATTTCGTCCCTGACTCCAAATGCAGGTAGACTTCATCCGGACTCCTATGGGAGTCGGACTTCGTCCCGACTTCAACTGCAGGCAGACTCCATCCAACTCCTACGGGAGCCAGATTTCGTCCCCGACTCCAAATGCAGGTAAACTTCATCCGAACTCCTATGGGAGCCGGACTTCGTCCACGACTTCAACTGCAGGCAGACTCCATCCAAACTCCTACAGGAGCTAGATTCCATCCCTGACTCCAAATGCTGGTAGACTTCATCCGGACTCCTACGGGAGCCAGACTTCGTCCCCGACTTCAACTGCAGGCAGACTCCATCCGGACTCCTACGGGAGTCGGATTCTGTCCCTGACTCCAAATGCAGGTAGACTTCATCCGGACTCCTACAAGAGCCGGACTTCATCCCCGACTTCAACTACACAGGCAGACTCCATCCGGACTCCTACGGGAGCCGATTCCATCCCCAACTCCAAATGCAGGTAGACTTCATCCGGACTCCTACGGGAGCCAGACTTTGTCCCAGACTTCAACTGCAGGCAGACTCCATCCGGACTCCTACGGGAGCCCGATTCCATCCCCGACTCCAAATGCAGGTAGACTTCATCCGGACTCCTACGGGAGTCGGATTCTGTCCCCGACTCCAAATGCAGGTAGACTTCATCCGAACTCCTACGGGAGTCGGACTTCGTCCCGACTTCAACTACAAGTGGACTCCATCCGGACTCCTACGGGAGCCAGATTCCATCCCCGACTCCAAATGCAGGTAGACTTCATCCGGACTCCTACGGGAGTCGGACTTTGTCTCCGATTTCAACTGCAGGCAGACTTCATCCGGACTCCTACGGGAGCCGGATTCCCTTCCTCGACTCCAAATACAGGTGGACTTCATCCGAACTCCTACAAGTGCCGGATTCCATCCCCGACTCCAAATACAGGTAGACTTCATCCGGACTCCTACGGAGCCAGACTTCATCCCCGACTTCAACTACAGGCAGACTCCATCCGGACTCCTACGGGAGCCGGATTCCATCCCCGACTTCAACTGCAGGTAGACTCCATCCGGACTCCTACGGGAGCCGGATTCTGTCCCGACTCCAAATGCAAGTAGACTTCATCCGGACTCCTACGGGAGCCGAACTTCGTCCCCGACTTCAGCTGCAGGCGGACCTCACCCCGGACTCCTACGAGGACCGAACTCCGAGCCCCTATAGCAAGCGACCCACTCTGAGCTTCTGCTTACATAACGATCCACTTCAAGTTTCTACCACGAGCGGACCGTGCCGAATTCCCATCAAAAGCCTTCATCCGAGCTTCCGTTGCGGACGAACCTCCCAGCACCATCCGACACCCATCGGCCCTCTGTCGAAGTCTGCGAGAAACCAGACTGCATTTGTAGAAAGCCTCTGATCGAGCTCCTACAACAAGTAATCCTCGCCTGCCGCCTTAGCGCCCAAGGCACTCGACAGGATTTGCAGCATCCGGGCCCCTTTCAGAGGGACAACTACCTCTCTCCGCCAGACGCCTCAATCGAACTTCGGCCGACAGGCCTGGACCCCTGGCAGGCCGCAGTAATGGCCACGATTCTGCTCCACCTCCTGCAACGGATTCTGTGCGACTCCATCACTCCCTGGCAGGCCACAGTAACGGCCACGATTCTGCTCCACCTCCTGCGACAGATTCTACGCAGCTCCACTACTCCCTGGCGAGTCGCGACAAAGGACGCCGCTCCACTATCCGCAACAGACTCCACGTGGCGAGCCATGGTAACAGCCACGACTCCATCCTATTATTCTTCATAATAAATCTCTCCTGGCCCCGTGTGGCCCATTACTAGGCGGTTACGAATGTCGCCATCAATCCGTTGCCCCTCCGCCTATAAAAGGGGGACCCCAGATACGTTATTCTCTAAGCTCTCATTCTTGTCTAAAAACTCTGCTAAATTTTTTGTTCGAGCACTCCATTCTTGTTGAGGCAGAGAACTGACTTGAGCGTCGGAGGGTCTTGCTGGAGCAACCCCAACTCCGGTTTAGACTTCTTTTGCAGGTCCCGACGGCGACCGCGACTCCCTCGACTCCAGCTTCTCCGGTGCAGTCGGATTTTTGCACCAACAGGATTGGCGCTAGAGGAAGGGTCCTGTGTCTTCGCAATACCCTTGTTCTTAAAGGAACGCTCAACGGGACCGCCTCCGGTCATCTTTTCTGACGACCTCTCCTCCTTCCCCCACTAGATCTTCACCCGATGCCTCCCCGCAGAGCATCCACACTGTCACGGACTTTGCCTCTTGGATGAGCAAACCCGTGCGGCGCCCCAATGTCACCTGCACAAAGGAGCCAGCCAAATGCACCCAGCAAGATGCACAGAAAAATACAAGAAAAAGGCACAGCAACACACTCAGATATGGCACTGTAAGAACAGTATTTTCATTAATGAAATTAGAGGAATACAAGCCTATAAAACTGCTACTCAGACTACAATTAGGGCTTAGGAGGTAGGGGAGGCAACAATGGACACCGCAAGAATCCGTAAGGAAACTGGCCCACTGGATTGTTCTCGCCCACCCTCCCAACACTATACAAGCAGGGCATCCACCCAAATCCCACCCGGGGGTTCCAAATGATCAAGCGGCATTGCATTTTCATGGCTCACCTTCGGAAGCCCCGACATGATGAAAACACCCCAAAACCCACCCAAAACAAGGAAAAATGGTGTGGCGGCGGTTGTTCATACCATCTAATTACAAGGTATGTACAAGATTGTGTCAGAGGCCATTGCCAAACAAAAATGCAAGGAAAAAGGCCCTGACAGACTCCCCCACTTGATCAGATCGACATCCTCGTCGATGTGCTCCTTCTGTATGCTTCGACCCGATCCTCCTCGTGCCGTAGCGAATCTCCGGTTCCCAGCTAGCTTCTGACTCAGGAAGTCCTCTCCACTTCACCAAGTATTGGATTTCTTCTCACCACTGGGTAAAACTGAACTCTATCCACCAGAATGATGTCGACCCATCTCTCCAAGGAGGTAGAAGTAGGGGTTGGATAGCTTGACATGTTCCTCATGGGATCCACCTGGTCGGCATGGTACGGCTTGAGGCACTTCCATGGAATACAGGATGCACCTTGAACCATACGGGAAGTTGCAACTGGTAGGATACATTTCCTACCCTTCTAATGATAGGGAATGGACCTTCATACTTGCGAACCAGTCCTTTATGCACTTTGCGAAAGAACCGAAGTTGAGCTGGTTGGAGCTTGACCAGCACCATGTCTCCTTGCTTGAAGTCCAAAGGTCTCCTTCCCCTATCAGCCCACTTCTTCATCTTCTTAGCAGCCTTCTCAAGGTATGCCTGTGCAATCTCCGTATTGCGATGCCACTCCTTGGCCAAATGATATGCAGACGGGCTATTTCCTGTATACCCCACAACCACTGTATGCGGAGTGGAGGGTTGCTGACCAGTGATGATTTCGAAGGGCTCTTGCCGATGCAGAGCTCCATTGCAAGTTGTAAGAGAATTGGGCTATCGAGCAACTTCACCCAATCCTTTTGATTGGCACTCACAAAGTGCCGCAAGTATTGCTCAAGAAGAGCATTATTCTTTCAGTCTGGCCATCAGTCTGGGGGTGAAGACTAGTGCAAAGTATAGTTTGGAACCAAGGAGTTTGAAGAGCCCGTCCAAAATCGTCCCAAGAACCTGGAATCTCTATCACTGATTATGTTCTGAGGGATGCCCCAATACTTCACCACATGCTTCAAGAAAAGTCGAGCCGCCTCCTCTGCAGAGCAATGTAGGGGTGCAGGAATAAAAGATGCCATATTTGGATAACCGATATACCACCACAAGGATCGATCCAAAATCCCCTACCCTTGGCAAACTCGAGAGAAATCCATTGAGACGCTCTCCCAAGGCCGTTCAGGTATAGGTAGGGGTTCAAGGAGGCCACCAGGTTTGCACCACTCTACCTTATCCTGCTAAAAAATGAGACACGTCCGACATACATTCTACCACATCCTCCCCATTTTTGGCCAGTAGTATGCCCGCTCCAAAGAGGGCAAGTGTTCAGTGCATTCCTGGGTGGCCTACCCAAAGAGTGTCATGAATTCTTACAAGAGCTCTCTTTTAAGGTTGCCCACCTGAGGAACATACACCTGACATCCTTTGTGAAGATAAGTCCATCCTCGATCCAGAATCGCCGCGTCTTCCCTTCTTCGATGAGCTGCTTCAGGATCACAGCTGCAGGGTCCTTCAGTAGCCCCTCGAATCTTTGGTAGAAGGGTTGCTTGAACTTGGCTGATTTGACTTTGCTCATCCACCATCAGAGCCGCGAGCTCAGCCTTACGACTTAAAGCATCAGCCACTTGATTCATGCACCCTGGCCTATATTCCAAGACCATGTCAAACTCTGCCAGAAAATCTTGCCAATGGGCTTGTTTGGGAGATAGCTTCTTCTGTGTTTGGAAGTAGCTAAGGGCCACATTGTCTGTCCGAACAATAAATCGTGACCCAAAGAGATAATGCCTCCATACTCTCAGACAGTGGACCACCGCTGTCATCTCCTTCTCGTGGACAGTGTATCGTCTCTCGATGTCATTTAACTTTCAACTTTCAAAAGCCACCGGATGGCCCCTCCTGAATTAGGACCCCTCTAATAGCATAATCGAAAGCATCAGTGTGGACTTCGAATGGCAGTGTATGATCTGGCAGCCGCAGCACTGGCTCCTCCATCACTACCGCTTTCAAGTCCTCAAAGGCTTGCTGACACCTTGAGGACCAATCCCACGATCGGTCCTTCCGCAATAACTCCGTCAAGGATGCAGCATGACGGAAATAAACCCGTAATAAACCGCCTAGAGTAGTTGACAAGCCCGAGGAAGGATCGTAGCTCTGTCACCTTGGTAGGGTCTGCCACTCTTGGATGGCACGAACCTTCTCCTAGTCCCATGCGTATCAGACCGCCCCCAACACGATGGCCCAAGAATAGAATTTCTTCCTGGCAAAGTAATATTTCTCCTTCTTTACATAAAGGGAGTTCTCCCGTAGGATCCCGAGAATAGTCTGCAAGTGTTCCACATGTTCCTCCAATGTTCGAC
>NW_027332421.1:543463-666076 GCF_000442705.2 Elaeis guineensis
ATTTGAATGAGCAACCAATCCATGCGTCTTGTCCTTATCCTCTTTAGCGCCCCATATCTTACACGATAAAGAGTTTCTCGTGAAACCTTTCCATGCACAAAGTAGCCATGCACCTTCTCTTCTCATGCCCAAGTGGATAGGGTTGAGTTGGTTTGCATTTGAATTCAAATTTGATTTGAATTCAAATGTGCAACACTTATCTTTATCCTCTCACGCGGATAAGACACGTTTTGAATTGTTTTTAAAAGAGAAGAAAGCTGGGGCATGCGTAGAATTTTTGAGAGAGAAAGTGGGGCATGAGGAACCCTTGTGCGTGAGTAGGAAGTCTAAAACTTTCGAGAAAAAAGAAAGAAAAGAAATAAAAATGGGTGCAGGGTTTTCAGTGTGTTCCCTAGGGTTTCAGCCTGGGGTTCGGGAAGTGAGTTAGTGAGCTTCGAGTGTCGTGAGCCCACCAAATTCAAGGGAGAGTATCATCTACCTCTCAAGCATGTTTGCTGATGATCCAGAGTATCTGTGGAATCGACAGACATCGATCGAAGGAGTTTGATCAGCATCGGCCATCGAAAGGGCTCTACAACGAGCTAACACTCGTGAGGAGCCGATCAGATCGAAAGCTTCGTGTGGATGATCCACAGAGGTCAGACACACTGTTTAGCTGTATTGTGATGATCAGATCCTTTCGATGGTGATCAAATTACGGTGATCGACTACCCGCACAAAGGTATTGTGTTCTGAACACATAGCAGTAAATTGTTTACTGTTCAAATTTAAATTTTGAATTTAAATGCATGCATTCTATATATCATATTTAGATCCTAGTGTAGGATAAATATATATTAATTAATTAGATTAATTAATAATTTTTACTGTAAAATAATGATTTTGAAAAAGTTTTAAAATTACATTTTACCCCTGCACTCAAATTTCACTTCAAATAGTATCAGAGCAGGTTCTAAGATATGATATATACATTTGCATACGTAGATTAAGTTGTAATCTAAATATTTAAATTTGAAATTTGAAATTTAAAATTTAAAATTTGAAAGTTGTTCAAAATTCAAAATTCAAATATTTGAAATTCAAAATTTGAATTTTGGAAATTTGAAATTTGAAATTCAAAATTCAAAAATTTGAAATTCAAAATTTGAAATTTAAAATTCAAGTTCCTCAAGATCCTTGATCATTGTCAAACAATGATCTTGGACTGACTGTCCATCACGTATTTTAGTCTTAAAAAATTTTTGACAGAGTTGATACTTGGCTGTACGACTTTGTTCACCAAACAACTCTTGTAGGTGAGCCAATATTTGGCGGGTAGTCATAATATCTCATGTTGGTGCTGCAAGTCATCAGACATTGCATCCAACATATAGTACCTTGCTTTGTTATCATCATCTGTCCACTTTTCTAGAGATGCTCTCTGTTCAGCAGTCGACGTGCTGGCATGGTAGGTGGGTCCTGGTCCAAGACATGAGTCAATTTTTTAAAATCTAGAATAATTCTGTAGTTTCTTAATCAGTCCTTAAAATTGGGTCCAGTCAATCTGTGGGTGTCTAGTATTTTGGTCAGGAGATTGGATGCAGACATGTTTCCTGTAGAGAGTCAACAGTTTCTAGTTAGATTTTGTAATCAGACTTAACCAATTTATTTAGGGGTTTCATTTTTAAACAAATTAGGCTCCCACTATTTTTTTAGATCCCTACACTTCCTTGGTAGAGATGTGAAAATCTCGTGATCAGTGATTTCTAGTGGGTGGTGTGGTCTCACCGGCTGGCTCACACACCTCACCTAACAGTTATTGGTGATGGGTCAATCGATGAGTGGACAACTCTTGTCCAATGATTCTCTAATCATAGTGCACCCAAAATTTGGTCTCTAATTCATGAAGCTCACTGTGCCGAAATATTGCTCCAATCCTTAGTTAAGTCAAACCCACCATTTGCACGAACTAGATTCCTGATTGGGTCCCTCACCGTATCTGAAATATTGAGCCCAACCCATCCTCTAATTCGTAGCATCCAATGCTTAATGGATATGGTTGCGTCTTCCCGATGCAACTAAGCCATTGTATCCAGCTGTGACAATCAACTCTGAGAAGGGCCCACACATCCACAATGATGGAAGACCTAGACTTAATATTTTCTAGGAGAGATTTATTTAGGTCTCATTAACTTGACTTGACATAGTCATAACAATATGATAACCTAGTGGCATGGGTTAGCTTGAATTGTTAGCCACCTCAATTCAAACTTGGGGTCGATACATATGGTCAGATAAGTGATGATCGATGGGAGGGATATGCTATTAAGCTTGACAAGAACGCATTCGAGTCGAGTAGCTCCCATTAAAACCAGTCGGTTGCATTGCCCAACTTACCTTAGACACCAAATTGTCGAACCAGAACTAATTGGGTTAGCCTACAATTCAGGCTCTAACCTCTGAGCCAAATTAGGTCTTAACTTGATCGAGTACATTTAAATATGATTCAACTTTGACTAGACTAATCCTATTAGGGTGGTCAATTATTAGCTTTCATGATCCCACCTAACCAACTGTTGACTCGGTTTGACCAACCGCTAGACCTAATTCAGCTACCCAAGCCCGAACCCAATTTTATGATAATGACTTAGATCTGAAATTCTCAATTTTAGATCTAATTTAATTTCATAAGCTTAATTCATTAATTAAGTCTTGGGTTCATAAACAAATATGTAAAATAAATCTTAGGATTTCAGAATCTAGGGTTTTGCAAAAAAGTAACTTTTGATTTCTGATTAAGGATGAACGCGCAGCACCCCTATACGTCATAAGAACACCCCATTAATAGAAGGAGAGGGCCTTTAAACCCTACTTAGTTCTTGTTGGGTATAAAATACCCTCAGCCGAAGTTTTGGCAGGATTGACCCTCGCAAGTCTCCTCCGACTTTCGACTGCTGTTGGTGAACTCCCATCGCTCCACCCGGACTCCTAAGGAGCCGGGGCCTCGTCCTCGACTCAACGGCTGCGGACAGACTTCATCCGGACTCCTACGGGAGCCAGACTACGCCCACGACTTTCAACCACAAGTAGACATCGCACGGACTCCTACGGGAGTCGGGCTCCGTCCTTAACTTCAACTGCTGGAAGACTCCACCCAGACTCCTAAGGGAGCCGGGCCTCATCCTCAACTCCAACGGCTGCGGACAGACTTCGTCCGGACTCCCACGGGAGCCGGACTCCGCCTGCGACTTCAACCGCAAGTAGACTTCGCCCGGACTCCTATGGGAGCCGGGCTCCATCCTCAACTTCAACTGCTGGAAGACTCCATCCGAACTCCTAAGGGAGCCGGGCCTCATCCTCGACTCCAACGGCTGCGGCAGACTTCGTCCGGACTCCCACGGGAGCCGAAACTCCGCCCGCGACTTCAACCGCAAGTAGACCTCGTCCGGACTCCCACGGGAGCCGGACTCCACCCCGACTTCAACCGCAAGTAGACTTCGCCCGGACTCCTACGGGAGCCGGGCTCCGTCCTCAACTTCAACTGCTGGAGACTCCATCCAGACTCCTAAGGGAGTCGGGCCTCGTCCTGACTCCAACGGCTGCGGACAGACTTCGTCCGGACTCCACGGGAGTCAGACTCCGCCGCGACTTCAACGCAAGTAGACTTCGCCCGGACTCCTACGGGAGCCGGGCTCCGTCCTCAACTTCTGCTGGAAGACTCCACCCGGACTCCTAGGAAGGGAGGGCCTCTCCTCGACTCCAACGGACTGCGGACAGACTTCTCCGGACTCCTACGGGAGCCGGACTCGCCTGACTTCAACGCAAGTAGACTTCGCCCGGACTCCTACGGGAGCCGGGCTCCGTCCTCAACTTCAACTGCTGGAAGACTCCCCGGACTCCTAGGGAGCCGGGCTCGTCCTCGACTTCAACTGCGGAAGACTTCGTCCGGACTCCTACGGGAGCGGACTCGCCCGACTTCAACGCAAGTAGACTTCGCCCGGACTCCTACGGGAGCCGGGCTCCATCCTCAACTTCAACTGCTGGTAAGCCTTATCCAGACTCCTACGGGAGCCGGACTTCGCTTTGACTTTAATTGCAAGTAGACTTCGCCCGGACTCCTACGGGAGCCGGGCTCCTTTCTACTCCGACTGCAGGAAGACCCCGCCCAAACTCCTACGGGTACCGGACCTCGCTACCGACTCCTATCGAATTTCGGTCGATAAGTCTGGACCCCTGGTAGCCACAGTAACGGACAACACTGCTCCACTCCCTGTGTGGCGGACCCTACGCGGCCCCATTACCCCCTGACAGGCTGTATTAACGGCCACGATTCTGCTCCACTCCCTGCGGCGGATCCTGTGCGATTCCACCCTTCTGACGAGTCACGACGGCGGACGCCGCTCCACTCTCCGTAACTGATTCCACATGGGAGCCACGACGATAGCCACGATCCCACTCCACTACCCTCCGCAATAAATTCCTCCTGACTCTGGGCGGCCCACTACCAGACGGTTACAGGCGTCGCTATCAATTTGTTACCCCCTCCATCTATAAAAGGGGAACCCCAGATACGTTATTCTATACGCTCTCATTTTTACCTAGAAACTCTGTTAAAATTTCGTTCGAGCACTCCATTCTTATTGAGCAGAGAACTGACTTGAGCATCGGAGGGTCTTGCCGGGAGCAACCCCACCTCGGTTTAGACTTCTTTTGCAGGTCCCGGCGGCGACCGCGACTCCAGCTTCTCCGACGTAAGCAGATTTTTGCACCAACAGGATTGCACTAGAGGAAGGGGTGAACCTTCGTGCGGTACCCTTGTTCTTAAAGGAGCACTCAACGGAGCTGCCTCCGGTCATCTTCTCCGACTCCCGCTTCTCCTTTCCCCCACTGGACCCTCGCCCGATGCCTTCTCACGAAGCATCTGCACGGCTACCCACAGCCTCCGCAGCCATATCTCGGGCCCCGATCTGCCTCTGGTTTCCCGGGCCCTGCATCCTCTGGCTATGGTCGCCGGCATGGAGTGGTCGGACAATCGGCCTCCGACGGATTTCACCAACACCATCTCGGGAGGATCCCGGCAGGAAGCAACCAACATACCGGCTGTACCCCCCAAGCGGCAAAAGATTGAAGAGCCCATAACCTTTACTGAAGAAGACGCTCAGGGAGTCCAATTCCCTCATAACGATGCGGTCGTAGTTTCCATGAATATGGCAAATTACGAGTTCGTCGCATTCTTGTCGATAATGGAAGCTCAGCCGACATCTTGTTCTATGACATCTTTTCAAGAATGTCCATCCTCGACGGCCATTTGAGACCGATTAGCTCCCCTCTGGTAGGGTTTACCGATGACGCTGTTCCGACGGAAGGAATGATAACTCTGATTGTGGCCGCAGGTCGATATCCAAGGCAGTCCAGGGCTCTGGTGAATTTCTTGGTGGTGAAGGGCCGTCAGCCTACAATGCAATCCTCAGCCGATCTGGCCTCAATGCTCTCCGAGCCGTCGTATCAACCTACCATTTGAAGTTGAAATTTTCCACCAGCCAGGGGATCGGAGAGGTCCGGGGAGACCAAGCCCTGACCAGACACTGCTACAACATAGCCTTGCAAAGAAGCGACCAATCTGACCCCTGTCCCGTCGATGGACTGGATGCTCGCGATGATCTCACCGAAGAGAGGGGCGCCCCAATCAAAGATCTGGTACCAATCCCTTTGAATGACGGGAACGTGGAGCATATAGCGATGATCAGCTCCAACCTGGGGGAGGAGGTGCGGATGCGTCTCATTGATTTTCTACGAAGGAATGCGGATGTTTTTGCTTGGGTTCCAGCAGACATGCCAGGGATTGACATGGAAGTCATGGAGAATCGCCTGGCCGTCGATCCAAAGCATCGACCAATGAAAGAAAAAATCCGGGGTCATGCACCGGAGAGGCAGAAGGCGATAGCCGAGGAAGTGGACAAGCTCCTTAAAGCCGGATTCATTAAGGAAGTCAATTATCCTGATTGGATTTCCAACGTTGTCCTAGTCAAAAAAGCAAACGGCAAGTGGAGGATGTGCATAGACTTCAAAAAGCTAATAAGGCCTGTCTAAAGGACAGCTACTCCCTTCCCAGAATCGATCAACTGGTGGATGCGACCTCGGGCCATGAGCTCCTCACCTTCATGGATGCGTTCTCTGGCTATAATCAAATCAGAATGGCGCCGGAAGATGAAGAAAAGACAGCTTTCATCACTAATCGTGGCCTTTACTGTTACAGGGTCATGCCTTTCGGCCTCAAGAATGCGGGCACAACCTACCAACGGTTGGTGAACAAAATCTTCAAGGAGCAGATCGGCCGTAACATGGAGGTCTACATGGACGATATGCTCATAAAAAGCAAATCTTCCAAAGATCATGTCACCGACCTCAGGAGACCTTCAATGCTCTTCGAAAATATAGAATGAAGCTGAACCCAACTAAATACGCTTTCGGAGTAACCTCGGGAAAGTTCTGGGCTTCATGGTGTCGGGGCGCGGGATTGAAGCCAATCCAGAGAAAATTCCGCCATCCAGGAGATGGCCGCCCCAAAGTCGATAAAAGAGGTTCAGCGCCTCACGGGGAGGATAGTGGCCCTGAATCGCTTCGTCGCGAGGTGGCCGAACAGTGCTTACCCTTCTTTCAAACCCTCAAGCAGCCGAAGAACTTCTGTTGGACCTCTGAGTGCCAACAGGCGTTCGAAGAACTAAGGAACTACCTCAGCTCACCCCTGCTGTTGGCAAATCGGAGCCTGGGGAGGAGCTATTTTTATACCTGGCGGTCTCTCCATGGCTCTCATGGTCGTCCTTGTCAAAGAAGAAGCGAAAGTCCAACGACCAATCTACTACGTCAGCCGCGCGTTGAGGGATGCCGAGATCAGGTACACCAAATTAGAAAAACTGACTTACACCTTGTTGATTGCAGCCCGAAGGCTCCGGCCCTACTTTCAAGGGCACACCGTGACGCTGCTCACCGACCAACCGATCAAAGCGATTTTGCACCGGGCGGACGCCTCTGGGAGGATGGCAAAGTGGGCGATCGAGCTCACAGAATTCGACATCAACTATCGACCCAGGCCGGCAGTGAAGACCAAATACTGGCAGATTTCATAGTGGAGTGTACTATCCCAGAGGAGGCTGAACCTGAACAAAGTGAAATTGACGACCTGAAGTCTCGACCGAACTCCCCCAAAGAAGAGGTGGACCCCTCTGATCGCTTTTGGGCCCTCTATATGGATGGGTCTTCCAACATGTCAGGCGTAGGTGCAGGCCTGATCTTGGTCAGTTCGGAGGGAATCATCGCAGAGTACGCTCTGCCTTTTGAGTTCCCCACAACAAACAATGGAGCAGAGTATGAAGCTCTGATCGCGGGGCTAAGGATCGCCAAAGAGCTGGGAATAGATCAGCTCCGGTCCACAGCGACTCTCAACTAGTAGTGGGACAAGTTAGCGGAAGTTACGAAGCGCGGGAGGACAGTATGGCCAAATACCTTGAAAGGGTAAAGGAGCTCGTCCCCGCCTTTAGTAGCTTCAACGTCAGACAGATCCCAAGGTTGGAAAATACCAGGGCTGACCTTCTCTCCAAGCTGGCAACGCTGGCTCCAGCCAAACTGCCCAAAGGCATTCTCTTTGAAGTTCTAAAGCACCCGAGTACAGAAGAGTCGCGGCCTGTGATAGAAATTGACCACGAGCCAAGCTGGGTCGACCCACTGATAATCTATCTCAGAGATGGAATTCTCTCCCAGGATGCGAAAGAAGCTCGGAAGCTCTGAAACCAAGCCTCCCAATACATCCTTTATGAGGGCAAATTGTACAAGAGATCATACTCCTTGCCCCTCTTAAAATGTCTCCGGCCTTCGGAAGCTGACTACGCCCTGTGGGAAGTGCATGAAGGAATCTGCAGAAACCATTTGGGGGCTAGATCTTTATCCCACAAGTTGCTCCGCCAAGGATATTACTGGCCCACAAGTTGCTCCGCCAAGAATATGTCAGAAAGTGTGATCGATGCCAGAGATATGCTAACGTCCAGAGACAGCCCACCACCGAGCTCTCACCTTTGAGTGCCCCATGGCCTTTTTCACAATGGGGGATGGACATCCTTGGCCCCTTTCCCATGACGTCTGGGCAGAGAAAGTTTCTCCTGGTAGCGATCGACTATTTCACCAAATGGGTTGAAGGCGAATCACTAGCAAAAATCACAGAAGCAAAAGTGCAAAATTTCATCTGGAAGTCGATCGTGTGTAGGTTCCGTCTGCCTAGAACCCTAATCACTGATAATGGCCGGTAATTCGCGGGAGCAAAATTTATCAAATTCTATGAAGATCTAAACATCTCCCACAACTTCACATCGATAGCCCATCCTCAGGCGAACGACGAGGCTGGGGTGACTAACAGAACCCTTTTGCAGGGGATTAAGACAAGGCTCGAAAAAGCGAAGGGAACTTGGGCGGATGAACTTTATCATGTGTTGTGGACGTATCGAACTACCCAGAGGCTGCCCACGGGGGAGACCCCCTTTACTTTGGCCTTCGGTACGGAGGCCGTCATCTCAATTGAGCTTAAACTCCCGTCAGCGCGAGTCATGGCATTCGACGAACATCAAAATTCACAAAGTCTTAAAGCCAACCTCGACCTGCTGGAAGAAAGACGGAAGATAGCTCAGGTTCGAATGGCAGCCTACAGACAGAAAGTCGCTCGGTACTACAACGCCTGAGTCAAGAACAAAGTCTTTAGAGCAGGAGATCTAGTGCTTCGACGAGCCGCTATCTCGCAACCTCAAGATCGAGGGAAACTCGCCCCAAACTGGGAAGGCCCGTATGAGGTCAAAGAAGTAGTCCAGCCCGAAACTTATTATCTTAAGGAGCTTGGAGGGGCCGACCTCCCACGACCATGGAGCTCGGACAACTTACGAATGTACTACCAATAGCTTCATTTTAATTAAAAGTTGTATATCTGCATGTCTTTGGCAATATCCTACATCTACAGGACCATCCAAACAAATTATATCAGAAGCGAGAGGGGAACCTCGTCTCGACGAAGTCGAAGGTCCGGTTTCCTTTAGACCGAATGGGGGGAGAGGCCTGCAACGCCCAAATGCGCCCCACAGCCCTGTTAGGGACAGGAGGAGAACCTCGCCCTAACTTGAGCAAAGTCGAAGGCCCGGTTCCTTTAGACCGGATGGGGGGAGAGGCCCTGCAATGCCCAAATGCGCCCCCACAGCCCTGTTAGGGACAGGAGGAGAACCTCTTCCTAACTTGAGCAAAGTCGAAGGCCCGGTTCCCTTTAGACCGGATGGGGGGAGAGGCCCTGCAACGCCCAAATGCGCCCCCACAACCCTAT
Organism: Elaeis guineensis; assembly: GCF_000442705.2. Taxonomy (NCBI): domain Eukaryota; kingdom Viridiplantae; phylum Streptophyta; class Magnoliopsida; order Arecales; family Arecaceae; genus Elaeis; species Elaeis guineensis. The sequence continues at coordinate 552,795 of NW_027332421.1, forward strand.
TAGGGATATGAGGAGAACCTCACCCTAACTTGAGCAAAGTTGAAGGCCCGATTCCCTTTAGATCGGACGGGGGGAGAGGCCCTACAACGCCCATATGCGCCCCCACAGCCCTGTTAGGGATAGAAGGAGAACCTCGCCCTAACTCGAGCAAAGTCGAAGGCCCAGCTCTCTTTTAAGCCGGGAGGTGGGAAGGGCTCAGCGACGCCCATATGTACGCCCATGACCGTGTTAGAAACAAGAAGAGGACCTCGTCCTAACCAGAGCTAAAACCTGTTACGACAGGAATGGGGGAAGAACCTCATCCCAGCATCAATTAAAAGTCTGATCATTCAAAGACCAGAAGAGAAAAAGGGGGGGACTTTCCCCAACGGCCCCCTCGCAATAAAATTTTGACCGGACTCCTACGGGAGTCGGACTTCGTCCCTAACCTTGACTGCAGGTGGACTCCGCCCGGACTCCTATGGAAGTCGAACTCTGTTCTCAACCTCAACTGCTGGAGGGCTCCGCCCAGACTCCTACGGGAGCCGAGCCCCGCTCGTGACTTCACTTACAGGCTTCGTCCGGACTCCCACGGGAGCCGGACTTCGCCCCGACTTCGCTTACGGGAGCCAAACTCCCGTAGCCTCACCAAGAGCGGAGGAAAAACTCCAAGCGAAAAAGAAAAAGGAAGCCGATGGATCACGTCAGCGACGAATGGAAAACAAACAGCATCCAAGATGCAGAGAACCCTGTCTCAGCAAGGATTGGGGCTCTCATCAAGAACCTCAGCTTTCAAAGAAGCTTTCAACACAAGCCCAAGGTAAGACAACTTCCCCAGGGTGACAGAAGTTCAGACCTCCGAGCTCGAGCCCTGATGGGGGCACCAAACCCATATGGCCCCAGACGACTCTGCAGCCACAGACGAAAAAGATGGGTCGATACGATAGCAACCGGGCACCTTCAAACGACACAAAGGCTGAAAAGAAGCTCGGCAAACGATAATTCAACACATGAGTAAAAGAGGTAGTGGAAAATTACCTTCTCGTATGCATTATAGAGCCATTGAGGTTGAAGGAAAGGGATAACTAAAAGGCGAGCCGGCGTGGCAACCACCGATAACCTAAGGACGACATCAAAAAAAAAAAAAAAAAAAGAGAAGAAAGAAGAGAGAAGAAAAAGAAAAGAAGAGAAAAGGAGAAAGGGAATACAACAACGACAATGGCAAAGGAAAGAAGTTTGGCAGACAACAATTCAACTCAAAGTGCGGACGAGGTAATAAAATCTCCTTCTCATTTTTCAATCAACAAGATGTACGTTACAAGATCTGAGGGCCAGAAAAGAATACACTATTACAAGGCTCGGATACACGACTTGGAAGAGATACACCGGAGGCCACTTTAGGCTGCAAACTTCTCTTCTCGGTTCCGTCCAACCGTATTTTCCAGTGCATGTGATAAACATGCTCGGCTTTCTCCCACTCCATCTCAGGAATCCCAACCCCAGGAAGAAAGAATGGGATAGAGTTCAGGAGGCAGCAAAGACAACGGCAGCGGCGACGACGACCTGTTTCAAGAAGAACGGGGTTACCCCAGGGACAGCGATGGCGTCGGAGATATGCGCCATCACCGAATGCCCCTGACAACCGCCGTCCTAGGTGTTCTGGCAGGGTCAGCATGTGCTACTTCCACCATCCCCGCAACAAGTTTTACTGCCCCACCGTCGGCGCCGATCGCTTCTGGTCCCTCGGCTCCGACGACATCAAGGATCCCGCCACGGCTCGTGACAACGACTCTGCCCTCTTGACCGGCATCGCCCCGATCAGCTACTCCAAAATTCTCAGGCGGAACACCTTCACCGGTTGTCCCCGTTATTAAACCCCTATTGTTGAAGGGATTCTCCCTCGAGCCCCCTTCAAAGCGACGGGAACCCACGGCGACACGATCGAAGAACTCGCAGACTGCTATTCTCCTCCTTGCACCCTTCCAAGACCGTGGCATCTTCTTGAAATTGGCCTCCAGGGCGGAGGTCCTGGTGGGGGAACCCCTTAAAGAGAATCGGGGACTGGAAATGGCGGAGAGCCGGCGGAGATGGCAAAAACCAGTGCAAAGGATGCTCGGAGTCGGAAGGGGCACCGATGGACTGGCAGAGTGGCTAAGCTCTTTGGCGAAAGGAAGATGTCATCCCTCAGGCGAAGTGAAGCCCCCGAGGAAGGGTTGGGAGTTTAAATAGGCAGCGAAGCCTAGCGCAATTATGGTGGCGAGTGTTCCTAGGCCAACCGGTGCTCACCACGTGTCCCACGTGTCCCATTCGTCGCTACCGAGGGTTGACTGTTCACAAACTTTCATGGCACGATGCTTGGGATCACGTCCCGGTGGGAGTTCCGAAAAGACTCTTCGGGTCACCCTAATCGAAAAGGGGCTCCAGCATGCGCGCATTAAGTGTCAACATATCCAAGGATGGTTGCGCGCAGGCGTCAAGGGGAGAACTTCGGCTGCGACGACCTCTCTGTACTTCCTTCATTCGAAATTCAAACTCAAAAGTAGGAGAACTGGTGTTGGGTATAAAATACCCTCGGCTGAAGTTCTTGGCGGGATTGACCCTCGTAAGTCTCCTCCGACTTTCGACTGCTGTTGGTGAACTCCCATCACTCCACCCGGACTCCTAAGGGAGCCGGGTCTCGTCTTCGACTCCAACGGCTGCGGACAGACTTCGTCCGGACTCCTACGGGAGCCGGACTCCGCCCACGACTTCAACTGCAAGTAGACTTCACCCGGAATCCTACGGGAGTCGGGCTCCATCCTCAACTTCAACTGCAGAAAAACTCCACTGGGACTCCTAAGGGAGCCGGGCCTCATCCTCGACTCCAACGGCTGCAGACAGACTTCGTCCGGACTCCCACGAGAGCCGGACTCCACCCACGACTTCAACCACAAGTAGACTTCGCCCGGACTCCTATGGGAGTCGGGCTCCATCCTCAACTTCAACTGCTGGAAGACTCCATCCGGACTCCTAAGGGAGCCGGGCCTCGTCCTCGACTCCAACGGCTGCGGGCAGACTTCGTCCGGACTCCCATGGGAGCCAGACTCCCACGGGAGCCAGACTCCACCTGTGACTTCAACCGCAAGTAGACTTCGTCCGGACTCCCACGGGAGCCGGACTCCGCCCGCGACTTCAACCGCAAGTAGACTTCACCCGGACTCCTACGGGAGTCGGGCTCCGTCCTCAACTTCAACTGCTGGAAGACTCCATCCGGACTCCTAAGGGAGTCGGGCCTCATCCTCAACTCCAATGGCTGCGGACAGACTTTGTTCGGACTCCCATGGGAGTCGGACTCCGCCCGCGACTTCAACCGCAAGTAGACTTCGCCCGGACTCCAACGGGAGCCGGGCTCCGTCCTCAACTTCAACTGCTGGAAGACTCCACCCAGACTTCTAAGGGAGCCAGGCCTCATCCTCGACTCCAACGGCTGCGGACAGACTTCGTCCGGACTCCCACAGGAGCCAGACTCCGCCCACGACTTCAACCGCAAGTAGACTTCGCCCGGACTCCTACGGGAGCCGGGCTCCGTCCTCAACTTCAACCGCTGGAAGACTCCATCCGGACTCCTAAGGGAGTCGGGCCTCATCCTCGACTCTAACAGCTGCGGACAGACTTCATCCGAACTCCCACGGGAGCCGGCCTCCACCCGCGACTTCAATCGCAAGTAGACTTCGCCCGGACTCCTACGGGAGCCGGGCTCCGTCCTCAACTTCAACTACTGGTAAGCCTTGTCCAGACTCCTACGGGAGCCGGACTTCGCCTTTGACTTTAATTGCAAGTAGACTTCGCCCGGACTCCTACGGGAGCCGGGCTCCATCTTCTACTCCGACTGTGGGAAGACCCCGCCCAAACTCCTACGGGTACCGGACCTCGCTACCGACTCCTATCGAATTTTGGCCGACAAGTCTGGACTCCCTGGCAGGCCACAGTAACGGATAACACTGCTCCACTCCCTGCAGCGGACCCTACGCAGTCCCATTACCCCCTGGCAGGCTGTATTAACGGCCATGATTCTGCTCCACTCCCTGCGGTGGATCCTGTGCGATTCCACCGCTTTTTGATGAGTCACGACGGCGGACGCCGCTCCACTCTCCGTAACTGATTCCACATGGCGAGCCACGATGATAGCCACGATCCCACTCCACTACCCTCTGCAATAAATTCTTCCTGACTCTGGGCGGCCCACTACCAGACGGTTACAGGCGTCGCTATCAATTTGTTGCCCCCTCCGTCTATAAAATGGGAACCCCAGATACGTTATTCTATACGCTCACATTTTTACCTAGAAACTCTGCTAAAAATTTCCATTCGAGCACTCCATTCTTGTTGAGGCAGAGAACTGACTTGAGCATCGGAGGGTCTTGCCGGAGCAACTCCACCTCTGATTTAGACTTCTTTTGCAGGTCCCGACGGTGACCGCGACTTCAGGTTCTCCGACGTAAGCGGATTTTTACACCAACAGTTCTTATAACCGGGCGGTCATGAGGAACACCTTAATCAGAAATATAAATTTAACTACAAAACTAGTTAGATTTAAATTTACATATCACATATACAATTTAAGATCTAACTAATACATGCTTTGCATACATCTCATGTATCAAAAATTGATCTAATTAACATACTTTCAGATTTAATACATCACATGTAATATTTGAAAAATAAAATTTAAATTAAACTATTCAACATAAAATTTATTCTAGACAGTTACTAGAACAATTCTATAACTAGTCTAGACATGCAATGTATCAATCTTATGTATTATCTAAATTTTTATTTTCTATTTTTGATCTGAATATATAATATTTATATCATCAAAATTAAAGAATAAATTAGATCTAAATTATATTTTAATCTCATTAAAATATAAACTTACAAGACTATTCATAGATCAAACTATTCTTAGTCTAGTCATGCATCTCATGCATGTTAGATCTTCTCAGATTTAATTTTAAATATTTTAATTTTACATCCTATCACATCTAAATTTTTTTAATATCAAATAAATTAAAATTAAAATCAGATCTAAATTAGATCTAAAACTGAGCCATCAACCTAGCTCTGATACCAATTGAAGGAAAAATTGTCTTTTTCCTTATAGGATCTTCTAGATTTCATCAAATCTGGGACAGAATAATTTAAAAAAAAAATTATCCTATATTTATTTTAGATCTAAATTTTTAGATCTAATTTTATTATCTGATATTAGTTTTAAAATAAATCTAAAAGCATGAGAAAATATGAAATACCTCAAGGGTAATCTGATTACCCTGTAGATGATCGCAGCAAGCCTGAGGTTCTGATTTAGCCACACAATTGCCTGGCCTCTACCAGTATCCACTTAGGCAGGACCTATATCATCATCTTCTCATGAATCTCTACTCCAAAAATCAGAACTAAATATAATTAGAAAGATCTTCAAAAATCTTCCTGAAGTTGGAGCAACAGCTTGTCGAAGAATTCCTGCAGCCTTCCTGTTCAAGGCGTCACCACACCTTGATCTTGCACCAGATGGATGCCCAACTCCTTGGGCATGAAGAGGGGAGGGAGGACTTTAGATGGGATGTGGAGAAGAGGATGGGTGGTGGCAGCTTTGATGGGTTTGGTGCAATCACTAGAAACCCTAAGCACAGACAGGGTTTATATAGACCCTGCTATGCTGCGCAGTGCCACATCATTCGATCAATCAAAAAATTTTAATAAATCTAAAAAAAATTTTGATTGATGGAGTGATGTCATATGATCATATCAGATAAGAACTCAAGCCTCTCTCCAAGAGTTAGCACCAACATTGGATAAGCACAATCATGTTGGCGCCAAAGAGTCTATGTTGATCAAATCAACTTTCATCCTTATCCACTTGGGGTGCCCTCTTTATCCAATTGGGCTCACGCCATAATTTGATTATGGTGCCTAATTTGATGCTGATTTGGCATGTGGACACTCCACAAAAATTCTCTAATGAGCTCTTGCTAAGTGGCCTTCAATTTAAGACCCATATGTCAACTTTTGACTGATGTCTTAAAATAAAATTGGCAGGTGACAGGAATTAGTAGGTGCTTATCTTAAATTCATCTCATGAATTAAGACAAGCCTTTTTTGAGCTAGACAAACTTCATTTAGACTAAGAGAAATCTTCTCAAGGTTCTCTGGGTGAGTCAAATCACATTTGGCTCAGTCGAGATAGAAAAGATTACACGAGGAGAAAATTAGGCTCAATCGTGTGCTAGCATGATTTCCTTGAACCTAATTGTATCTAATTCAAATCAATTGGACTAGTCCAATTGATGACATCCAGATCATAACCCTTATTAGTGTGATCTAGTTAGGTTCAATTCTGTATGATAATGAGACATGTCGTGATCTCATCATCGATATCATCAAAACTTCTTTCGATGGACCAGAACTCTTCTGATTCATACAATTAGAATGATCGATCATCAAGATCATTCTAATTGCTCCTAAAATTCATCAGTGACACCTAGCAGTATATGGTGGTAATCTATCAGAACTGAAGATGAACCTCTCGATGCAGCTACCTGTGTGTTTGAGTTTCTCTATCATGAGTTCCGACTGAATTAGGGTTAAGGTGAACTCGTCAAACCCAACATCAGTCATATGAATCAATCGATCGATCCGAGTCCGATATGAAATCTTAATGGAAAACTCTTTTTCATTATTTCACTCTGCCATGGCCATGGGCTTAAGGACTCAATCTTTCGATCATCATAGGACTACTCCTCTTATCTATCGAGATTGATAGATCCCATCTTGGTGCGACCTAGTTTCTACAATGAATGTGCTACAGCCAACATACACTTCAGAATTTCGAATGGCTAGGAGATCGAGTTATGGTGTAGTCAAACTATAACACACTCAAGATAAACTGTCGATGCACCTCAGATCAAAGAACTAGACACACAGCTGCAGCATCGAGCTAGTCATCAATGAGAAGATAGACTTCCTTATGACTGCTCGAGGTGGTCACACTCAGTACTCTCATTCTCAACGAATATCTATACTCTCGCTTTGATGTCTCCACACCATAGACTCAAGATACATCTATCCTAAGAAAGCTACGTATACTAACCTTCCAGATCGATCACCATCCTTGTGATGATCCTATGGTCAGGAGCTGTTTATGAGTTAGTTATGTAAATTCATGCCTTAAATTTTTAACTCTTGAAAATATGAATTGACATTCCTACTAACTCAAAGGATGTATCACAAACACAATGTATACAATGTGATAGAAGAATAACCCATTTGTTGATTTATAATCAAAATTATAAATTTGCCCTTAGATTTGTACAGGAATGTGTCAGCCAATCTGACATCTAGGGCACACATCTAACAGGGGTATGGGTTAGCTCAAATCAAATCCTCTTAATTGGGTTAGACCTAAAGTTAGAATCAAAAAATTAATAGACCATGTAGAGAAATTGATTAAATCTAGTCAAATATTAAATTAAATTAAATCAAGTTTCTCTAGAACCAATATAATAGTTGTAGATGGTTAAGTCTATATCTTTGATTAAACCAAATAGACCTTGATAGTGGCTCAATTGTTGAACCCAAATCATTAGACTAGTGAAATCAAAACTAATTAACCAATTAGTGTCTAAGGTAAGTTTGGCATTTCGACTGGTAATTTTTAATTGGGAGCAGCTTACTTGGCTATTTTGATAGTGTTTAAGACAAGCTTAGCATACCCTCCCATCGATTTCACTTATCTGACCAATTTGATGGATTATATCTTGATTAGATTGCTAAGTGATTTAAGTTGACCCATGCCATTAAGGTTGATCAGTGTGACTGATCTAGGTGCCATTTCAACCAGCATGACCCTAATCCAATTCAATGAATTGGTGAAGTCAGTGAGAGGATTGTGGTTTACTGGTTGATCTTTTTTTTTCTCTTAATTTATAAATAAAATATTTTAAATTATTAGGTCTCTAAAATGAGATAGTTATGGTGATAACCAAATCATAGCCTCTCACTAAGTTGGGTGATAATGGGTCTATTAATATGATGATCATTGAAGGTCCAAAGGCTTGATGCTCATCTGCTATTGAAATTATCATTCATAATATGATGACTCAGTCGAATCTCTCTAGCAAGTAGTCAAGGTGGCCGACCAAAGTTGGACTTGATCATTTGGTAGTTGGATTTTTGAGTATGATCATGTTAATGATTGGACCTAACTAGGGCTTGCAGAAAAGACCAAAGTCAACTGAAAAGCTATCTGAGGCAAAATTAATTGTTAGAAATTGTTTACTGAAATAATTGATTAAAAACCTACCCACAGATGTACATGGGTGAGCCGGCTAAAGTCGGGCTCATGTGCAACTATGTGGATTCTAGTACCCACTAAGAAATTAGGATAATTGCTCGGATTAGAGATAGAGGCTATCAATTCAACTAAAATAGTAGAAGAATCTTTAGACTGAAGTCCAAATCTTTAGGCTTAATCAATTCATGAACATAGAGGTCTTGTATTTTTCTTTCAGTTATGGCTAGATGTCCATTGCTTCATTCACTGTTTGATAGTGACTTATTTATAGGACCCAATTTCGATAGATGGTATCAGAAGTTATAAATAATTCTAGAACATGAATTGATTCTATATATGATTATGGATCTAGCACTTGATGTTTCTTCATCCAACACACAGGATGCGATCAAAGGCACTTATCAGAAGTGGCCAAATGATCATATCACCATGTGGTATTTTTTTGAGAGTAGTAAAGAATATGAATTTAGTTGTAAATTCGATGATGCTCAGTGGGAGGAAATCCTTCAAATATTGAAGGAGTTCTTTTGCACTTTTGAAGATGTATCTTCAGTGGGGCAACAATCCTTTGAGAAAGAAAAGAAAAAGAAGGTACAAAAGAGTTGTGCTTGGGCTAAGAAGTATGAACTAATAAAAGAGTCTAAGGTTAACCTAGTCTGGTAGAGTCCTTTAATTCGAACAAGCTAAGGAAGAGAAATCAGCAAAGAGTTGCTAGATAAGGTACTTATATGATAATACCTTATGATTTTTCTATTTGTGACACTACAACCTGAGTATTGGATATCGAAAGTCCATATAAATTGTTACAATGACTTCAGATTAGTAAAAAGATTGAAAATACTAAAAAAATTTTGAATGTTGGAGCTGAAAGTCATGTTTCAGTTTTGACTTCAGAAATTCTCAAGCAAGTTTTTAATTCTAATAATATCATTTTCAGTGATTGTTACCATTATCCATTTTGACGAATATAATTTTTGTAGGCTTTTTAGCCAAGGATGGATTTACATTGTTAACATAGAATGATTTTTATGATATCATTATAGATAATATCAAAATCATGATGGACAACTAAAGAAATGGTATTTACAAATAGTCACAGTCTGTTAGTGTACTGTACACAACAAACAAACTCCTTAGAGTAGATAATATCATGGAAGCCTATCTTTGGCAATTTAGACTCGATCATATAAATAAGAATAGGATCAACAAGAGATAATTCTCAAAGTCAATGATTATGAATCGTTGTCAACCTATCAATCCTATCTCTTTAGTAAGATGATCAAGTCATCTTTAGCTAGAAAGGTTGAATGAGCCAATGATGTTCTGAGTCTGATACATACTAATGTATTGGATCTACGAACATGTTTATCACAAATTTAGATTATTTAAAATTTTTAAATAATTTCAAAATAAGATAAAGAAACAAAGTATGAAAAGCATTAAAACTCTTCAGTCAGACCAAAGAAGAGAATACCTTTCTAGTGAGTTTTTTGACATATCTAGAAGAGAATAGGATTTTCTCATATTAGAATTGACTTTGTTAGATATAGTTTGATCCATGATGGGGTTTACAAATTTGTTGATCTCTTTTTAAGGTTATGCTCTTAAGACTACTTGTCATGTTCTTAACTGAATTCTGAATTAAGCAGTCGTAAAGACTCCATATGAGATATGGACTAGCCGTAAGCCAATACTCTCTTACCTTAGGGTTTAAGAGTGTCTATTTTATGTCAAGCATTTACAGATCAATTAGCTTGGATTCTGATCTTATAAATATTATTTTGTAGGGTACCCTAAAGAATCTAAGGGATATAACTTCTACCTTACTGAAGAATAAAAGTTGTTCGGCATTCTTTTTAGAAAAAAGAGTACCTTGGTGAAGAAACTGATGCCTTTAATGTGAAACTTATGAAGTTTGACAGGTAAAAGAATCGACATGATCTAGTGAACCCATAGAATTGGATTTGATTAGATCAAACTCAAAACCTATTGTAGAAGCACCATTAAGGAGATTCGATAGGGTACTGTATTCGTTGAATAGATACTTCAGTTTCTAGTTTCAGGATATGATCCTATTGAACTCGATGAGAACAACAAGGATCTAATCACCTATATTGGATGCCACGTAGAGGTTCGACTCTGATTAGTAGCTTGGAGCCATAAAGTGTAAAATGAAGTCCATAAAGGTCAATGGTGTATGGACACTCATCGATCCACTCGAAAGGATAAAGCCCATAGAGTGTAACTGGATCTTCAATAGTGTTGGATATAAAACACCCCCCAGCCGAAGTTCATGACAGGAGTGGCCCTCCGGGGGTTCTGCCGACTTCCGACCCACGGCGGCATCCCCCCGAACCTCTCTGGTGGCCGAACCTCCACAACACTCCCAAGTTTTGCCAACGGATAAGCCCCCACCAGCGTCGACCGAATTCTTCGTGGCGGACGGACTCCACCCAAGCTTCCACGATGATCGACCACCTTCTAGACTTCATCCAGACTCCTACGGGAGTCGGATTCCTTCCCCGACTCCAAATGCAGGTAGACTTCCAGACTCCTATGGGAGTCGGATTCCTTCCCCGACTCCAAATGCAGGTAGACTTCATCCGAACTCCTATGGGAGTCGGACTTCATCCCCGACTTCAACTGCAGGCAGACTCCATCCGGACTCCTACGGGAGCTGGATTTCGTCCTCGACTCCAAATGCAGGTGGACTTCATCCAGACTCCTACGGGAGCCGGATTACATCCCCCAAATGCAGGTAGACTTCATCCGGACTCCTACGGGAACCAGATTCCATCCCCCAAATGCAGGTAGACTTCATCCGGACTCCTACGAGAGTCGGACTTCGTCCCCGACTTCAACTGCAGGCAGACTCCATCCGGACTCCTACAGGAGCCGGATTTCATCCCCAACTCCAAATGCAGGTAGACTTCATCCGGACTCCTACAGGAGCCAGACTTCGTCCCCGATTTCAACTGCAGGCAGACTTCATCCGGACTCCTACGGGAGTCGGATTCCGTCCCCGACTCCAAATGCAGGTAGACTTCATCCGGACTCCTATAGGAGCCGGACTTCATCCCCGACATCAACTGCAGGCAGACTCCATCCGAACTCCTACGAGAGCCAGATTCCATCCCCGACTCCAAATGTAGGTAGACTTCATTCGGACTCCTACAGGAGCCGGACTTCATCCCCGACTTCAACTACAGGCAGACTCCATCCGGACTCCTACGGGAGCCGGATTCCGTCCCCGACTCCAAATGCAAGTAGACTTCATCCGGACTCCTACAGGAGTCAGATTTCGTCCCCGACTCCAAATGCAGGTAGACTTCATCCGGACTCCTACGGGAGCCGGACTTCATCCCCGACTTCAACTGCAGGCGGACTCCATCCGGACTCCTACGGGAGCCGGATTCCGTCCCCGACTCCAAATGCAGGTAGACTTCATCCGGACTCCTACGGGAGCCGGACTTCGTCCCCGATTTTAACTGCAGGCAGACTTCATGCGGACTCCTACGGGAGTCGGATTCCGTCCCCGACTCCAAATGCAAGTAGACTTCATCCGGACTCCTACGGGAGCCGGACTTCATCCCTGACTTCAACTGCAGGCAGACTCCATCCAGACTCCTACGGGAGCCAGATTTCATCCCCGACTCCAAATGAAGGTAGACTTCATCCGGACTCCTACGGGAGCCAGACTTCGTCCCCAACTTCAACTGCAGGCAGACTCCATCCGGACTCCTACGGGAGCCAGATTCTGTCCCCGACTCCAAATGCAGGTAGACTTCATTCGGACTCCTACGGGAGCCGGATTCTGTCCCCGACTCCAAATGCAGGAAGACTTCATCCGGACTCCTACGGGAGCCGAACTTCATCCCCAACTTCAACTGCAAGCGGACTCCATCCGGACTCCTACGGGAGCCGGATTTCGTCCCTGACTCCAAATGCAGGTAGACTTCATCCGAACTCCTACGGGAGCCGGACTTCATCCCCGATTTCAACTGCAGGCAGACTTCATCCAGACTCCTACGGGAGCCGAATTTCGTCCCTGACTCCAAATGCAGGTAGACTTTATCCGGACTCCTATGGGAGTCGGACTTCGTCCCCGACTTCAACTGCAGGCAGACTCCATCCAGACTCCTACGGGAGCCAGATTCCGTCCCCGACTCCAAATGCAGGTAAACTTCATCCGAACTCCTACGGGAGCCGGACTTCGTCCACGACTTCAACTGCAGGCAGACTCCATCCGGACTCCTACAGGAGCTAGATTCCATCCCTGACTCCAAATGCTGGTAGACTTCATCCGGACTCCTACGGGAGCCGGACTTCGTCCCCGACTTCAACTGCAGGCAGACTCCATCCGGACTCCTACGGGAGCCGGATTCTGTCCCTGACTCCAAATGCAGGTAGACTTCATCCGGACTCCTATAAGAGCCGGACTTCATCCCCGACTTCAACTACAGACAGACTCCATCCGGACTCCTACGGGAGCCGGATTCCGTCCCCAACTCCAAATGCAGGTAGACTTCATCCGGACTCCTACGGGAGCCAGACTTTGTCTCAGACTTCAACTGCAGGCAGACTCCATCCGGACTCCTACGGGAGCCCGATTCCATCCCCGACTCCAAATGCAGGTAGACTTCATCCGGACTCCTACGGGAGTCGGATTCTGTCCCCGACTCCAAATGCAGGTAGACTTCATCCGAACTCCTACGGGAGTCGGACTTCGTCCCCGACTTCAACTACAGGTGGACTCCATCCGGACTCCTACGGGAGCCAGATTCCATCCCCGACTCCAAATGCAGGTAGACTTCATCCGGACTCCTACGGGAGTCGGACTTTGTCTCCGATTTCAACTGCAGGCAGACTTCGTCCGGACTCCTACGGGAGCCGGATTCCCTTCCTCGACTCCAAATACAGGTGGACTTCATCCGGACTCCTACAAGTGCCGGATTCCGTCCCCGACTCCAAATACAGGTAGACTTCATCTGGACTCCTATGGGAGCCAGACTTCATCCCCGACTTCAACTACAGGCAGACTCCATCCGGACTCCTACGGGAGTCGGATTCCATCCCCGACTTTAACTGCAGGTAGACTCCATCCGGACTCCTACGGGAGCCGGATTCTGTCCCCGACTCCAAATGCAAGTAGACTTCATCCGGACTCCTACGGGAGCCGGACTTCGTCCCCGACTTCAGCTGCAGGCGGACCTCACCCCGGACTCCTACGAGGATCAGACTCCGAGCCCCTATAGCAAGCGACCCACTCTGAGCTTTCGCTACATAACGATCCACTTCAAGTTTCTACCACGAGCGGACCGTGCCGAATTTCCATCAAAAGCCTTCATCCGAGCTTCCGTTGCAGACGAACCTCCCCAGCACCATCCGACACCCACCGTCGGTCGCCCTCTGTCGAAGTCTGCGAGAAACCAGACTGCGTTTGTAGAAAGCCTCTGATCGAGCTCCTACAACAAGTAATCCTCGCCTGCCGCCTTAGCGCCCAAGGCACCCGACAGGATTTGCAGCATCCGAGCCCCTTTCAGAGGGACAACTACCTCTCTCCACCAGACGCCTCAATCGAACTTCGGCCGACAGGCCTAGACCCCTGGCAGGCCGCAGTAATGGCCACGATTCTGCTCCACCTCCTGCAACGGATTTTGTGCGGCTCCATCACTCCCTGGCAGGCCCAGTAACGGCCACGATTCTGCTCCACCTCCTGCGACAGATTCTACGCAGCTCCACTACTCCCTGGCGAGTCGCGACAAAGGACGCCGCTCCACTATCCGCAACAGACTCCACGTGGCGAGCCATGGTAACAGCCACGACTCCATCCATTATTCTTCATAATAAATCTCTCCTGGCCCCGTGGGCCCATTACTAGGCGGTTACGAATGTCGCCATCAATCCGTTGCCCCCTCCGCCTATAAAAGGGGGACCCCAGATACGTTATTCTCTAAGCTCTCATTTCTTGTCTAAAAACTCTGCTAAATTTTTTGTTCGAGCACTCCATTCTTGTTGAGGCAGAGAACTGACTTGAGCATCGGAGGGTCTTGCTGGAGCAACCCCAACTCCGATTTAGACTTCTTTTGCAGGTCCCGACGGCGACCGCGACTCCCTCGACTCCAGCTTCTCCGGTGCAGTCGGATTTTTGCACCAACAGGATTGGCGCTAGAGGAAGGGTCCTGTGTCTTCGCAATACCCTTGTTCTTAAAGGAACGCTCAACGGAACCGCCTCCGGTCATCTTTTCTGACGACCTCTCCTCCTTCCCCCACTAGATCTTCACCCGATGCCTCCCCGCAGAGCATCCACACTGTCACGGACTTCGCCTCTTGGATGAGCAAACCCGTGCGGCGCCCCGATGTCACCTGCACAAAGGAGCCAGCCAAAATGCACCCAGCAAGATGCACAGAAAAATACAAGAAAAAGGCACAGCAACACACTCAGATATGGCACTGTAAGAACAGTATTTTCATTAATGAAATTAGAGGAATACAAGCCTATAAAACTGCTACTCAGACTACAATTAGGGGCTCAGGAGGCAGGGGAGGCAACAATGGACACCGCAAGAATCCGCAAGGAAACTGGCCCACTGATTGTTCTCGCCCACCCTCCCAACACTATACAAGCAGGGCATCCACCCAAATCCCACCCCGGGGGTTCCAAATGATCAAGCGGCATTGCATTTTCATGGCTCACCTTCGGAAGCCCCGACATGATGAAAACACCCCAAAACCCACCCAAAACAAGGAAAAATGGTGTGGCGGCGGTTGTTCATACCATCTAATTACAAGGTATGTACAAGATTGTGTCAGAGGCCATTGCCAAACAAAAATGCAAGGAAAAGGCCCTGACAGACTCCCCCACTTGATCAGATCGACGTCCTCGTCGATGTGCTCCTTCTGTATGCTTCGACCCGATCCTCCTCGTGCCGTAGCGAATCCTCCGGTTCCCAGCTAGCTTCTGACTCAGGAAGTCCTCTCCACTTCACCAAGTATTGGATTTCTTCTGCACCACTGGGTAAAACTTGAACTCTATCCACCAGAATGATGTCGACCCATCTCTCCAAGGAGGTAGAAGTAGGGGTTGGAAGCTTGACATGTTCCTCGTGGGATCCACCTGGTCGGCATGGTACGGCTTGAGGCAACTTCCATGGAATACAGGATGCACCTTGAACCATACGGGAAGTTGCAACTGGTAGGATACATTTCCTACCCTTCTAATGATAGGGAATGGACCTTCATACTTGCGAACCAGTCCTTTATGCACTTTGCGAAAGAACCGAAGTTGAGCTGGTTGGAGCTTGACCAGCACCATGTCGCCTTGCTTGAAGTCCAAAGGTCTCCTTCCCCTATCAGCCCACTTCTTCATCTTCTTAGCAGCCTTCTCAAGGTATGCCTGTGCAATCTCCGTATTGCGATGCCACTCCTTGGCCAAATGATATGCAGACGGGCTATTTCCTGTATACCCCACAACCACTGTATGCGGAGTGGAGGGTTGCTGACCAGTGATGATTTCGAAGGGGCTCTTGCCCGATGCAGAGCTCCGTTGCAAGTTGTAAGAGAATTGGGCTATATCGAGCAACTTCACCCAATCCTTTTGATTGGCACTCACAAAGTGCCGCAAGTATTGCTCAAGAAGAGCATTTATTCTTTCAGTCTGGCCATCAGTCTGGGGGTGAAGACTAGTGCAAAAGTATAGTTTGGAACCAAGGAGTTTGAAGAGCCCGGTCCAAAATCGTCCCAAGAACCTGGAATCTCTATCACTGATTATGTTCTGAGGGATGCCCCAATACTTCACCACATGCTTCAAGAAAAGTCGAGCCGCCTCCTCTGCAGAGCAATGTAGGGGTGCAGGAATAAAGATGCCATATTTGGATAACCGATATACCACCACAAGGATCGATCCAAAATCCCCTACCCTTGGCAAACTCGAGATGAAATCCATTGAGACGCTCTCCCAAGGCCGTTCAGGTATAGGTAGGGGTTCAAGGAGGCCACCAGGTTTGCACCACTCTACCTTATCCTGCTGCAAATGAGACACGTCCGAACATATTCTACCACATCCTCCCCCATTTTTGGCCAGTAGTATGCCCGCTCCAAGAGGGCAAGTGTTCGGTGCATTCCTGGGTGGCCTGCCCAAAGAGTGTCATGACATTCTTGCAAGAGCTCTCTTTTAAGGTTGCCCACCTGAGGAACATACACCTGACATCCTTTTGTGAAGATAAGTCCATCCTCGATCCAGAATCGCCGCGTCTTCCCTTCTTCGATGAGCTGCTTCAGGATCACAGCTGCAGGGTCCTTCAGTAGCCCCTCTCGAATCTTTGGTAGAAGGGTTGCTTGAACTTGGCTGATTTGACTTTGCTCATCCACCATCAGAGCCGCGAGCTCAGCCTTACGACTTAAAGCATCAGCCACTTGATTCATGCACCCTGGCCTATATTCCAAGACCATGTCAAACTCTGCCAGAAAATCTTGCCAATGGGCTTGTTTGGGAGATAGCTTCTTCTGTGTTTGGAAGTAGCTAAGGGCCACATTGTCTGTCCGAACAATAAATCGTGACCCAAGAGATAATGCCTCCATACTCTCAGACAGTGGACCACCGCTGTCATCTCCTTCTCGTGGACAGTGTATCGTCTCTCGATGTCATTTAACTTTCAACTTTCAAAAGCCACCGGATGGCCCTCCTGAATTAGGACCCCTCTAATAGCATAATCGGAAGCATCAGTGTGGACTTCGAATGGCAGTGTATGATCTGGCAGCCGCAGCACTGGCTCCTCCATCACTACCGCTTTCAAGTCCTCAAAGGCTTGCTGACACCTTGAGGACCAATCCCACGATCGTCCTTCCGCAATAACTCCGTCAAGGGTGCAGCATGACGGAAATAACCCGTAATAAACCGCCTAAGTAGTTGACAAGCCCGAGGAAGGATCGTAGCTCCGTCACCTTGGTAGGGGTCTGCCACTCCTGGATGGCACGAACCTTCTCCTAGTCCATGCGTATCAGACCGCCCCCAACACGATGGCCCAAGAATAGAATTTCTTCCTGGGCAAAGTAATATTTCTCCTTCTTTACATAAAGGGAGTTCTCCCGTAGGATCCGAGAATAGTCTGCAAGTGTTCCACATGTTCCTCCAATGTTCGACTATACACGACAATATCATCCAAGTATACCACCACGAACTTGTCGAGATAGTCATGGAATAATTGGTTCATCAATGTGCAGAATGTGGCTGGGGCATTCGTTAATCCGAAGGGCATCACTAGGAACTCGAATGCTCCATACCTTGTCACACAAGTGGTCTTGCCTTCATCTCCTCCTGCAATCCGGACTTGCCAGTATCCAGATCGAAGATCCAACTTGGAAAAATATCGAGCTCCACCCAACTGATCGAACAAGTCCGCAATTAAGGGGATTGGATACTTGTTCTTCACAGTCACCTTGTTCAAAGCTCGATAATCGACACACAATCGAAGACTCCCATCTTGCTTCTTCTGGAAGAGAACTGGGGCTCCAAAAGGAGCTTTTGAGCTACGGATAAGCCCTCCTTTCAATAGTTCATCAAGTTGATTTCGAGTTCTGCAAGCTCCGGTGGGGCCATTCGATAGGGCGGATGAGCTGGACATTTTGCTCCAGGCTCTAATTCAATCTTATGGTCCACCGCCCGCCTGGGCGGTAAAGTCTTAGGCAACTCGGGGGGCATCACATCCTCAAACTCCTGTAGGACTCTCAAGACCCCAGGAGGAAAGGGACCCATATCCTTTGGCTCCATTTCCAGCTTCAAGGCAGCCACATATGTTAGTTCTCCCTTCTTTATTCTCCTCTTCAATTGAAGAGAAGAGATTTGATGTATCCTTTCTAGAGTTTGCCGAGCAACAGGAACAACACAGGGAGACTCATCTCCCATCATGCATAGAGCATCTAGAAAGGGCATTGGCACCACCCTAGCAGCTTGAAGAAAATCCATACCCAAGATAACTTGAAAGTCATCTAAGGGTACGGCCATGAAATTGGCCTTCCCACTCCAAGTTCCGACCCGAATAGGCACATCCCTTGCAAGCCCAGCAATGGGCCGTGCTTCCGAGTTCACCGCCTTCATTCGACTGGAGTCCCTCTCCAGCTTCAACCCAAGACGGGTAGCTTCACGATCGGCAATGAAGTTGTGGGTTGCCCCTGTGTCCACCATCGCTCGAGTCACATGACCGTTGAGCTCCACTTGCACATACATGAGTTCACTGATCCGCCGATTGGATTGCTGGTGAGTCTGCTGTGGCTTGAGTTGTTGTTGGTGGTGTGGCTTCTGCTGTTGTTGCTACTTGAATGGCTTGGACTGCTCCCCCACTTGACCTTTGATGGCATTCAGCAACCTAAGGGCACCCATGCGAGGGCCCTCAGCCTGCTCCTCCTCATCACTGCTGTTTTCATCAGGGTTGGTCGGACTCTTCTGCACAGTAGCCTGTAGTGCATTTAGAGCTTGTTTTTGGGGACAGTTCTTCACCATGTGTGGCCCTCCACATAGAAAACACCCCGACTTTGGGGCCCTTACTATTTCCTAATCTTTCATCTTGAAGTCTCTCTTCTTCTCATTGATCACAGCCTTACCCTTGGATAGCTTGTATTCTTAAAGGTATTCAGAGTGGGTTTCCTCCTCTGGTGGTCAGAGAGGAGGTAATCTGTTAGACGCTCGGCTACGGCCTGGGCAGATGCGAAGTCTGCGACACCCCTCCTCTGTAACTCCTGCTGGGCCCATGGTTTCAAGCCCTCCAAAAAGTGAAACAACTTATCTTTCTCAGACATGTCTCGAATGTCCAACATCAATGCTGAGAACTGCTTGACATACTCTCGAACAGTCCCAGTTTGTTTGAGATGCCTTAAGTTTCGTCGGGCAATGAATTCCACATTCTCTGGCAAAAACTGTGCCTTAATCTCCCTCTTCAAGTCCTCCCAGCTGGTAATGGTACACCGCCCGGCTTGGATGTCTTCATACCGAGTCCGCCACCATAATTTGGCATCCCCGGTTAAGTACATTGTAGCCAAGATAATTTTGGTGTCTTCAGAGTCAGGCCGCACCACTCGAAAGTACTGCTCGATGTCGAACAAGAAGTTCTCTAACTCCTTTGCATCACGAGCTCCACCATAACTTCGAGGCTCTGGTGCTCGCATTCGACCTTGCCCACCATCACCAGTAGTTGGAGTTGGTATGGTACTGACTGCTCGGGTCAAGACTGCGACTCTAGCGGCTAGATCATTGAATTGCTCCCGCAGGTGCTGGATAGACTCCTGCGTGTTGTCGCTAAGGTTGTCCACCGTCTCGATGAGCTGCTCTTGATTCAACTCCAGGCTAGTCAGACGATCTCTCAGGGAGAACAAGGGCACCAAGCCCTCCTCAAGCTGGGCCAAATGGGTTTCCACCGTAGAGATCCGCTCTCGATGGCTTCGCGGTTTCTCAATGTCGGCTTGTCCTTCCATAGGGGCTGAGGCGGCAACCATTGCCTCCTCCTCTTGCATCATCCCACTTGTCTCACCACTGTTCTTGCGTCCCATCTGTGTTGCACAGGTTCCTTCGATCGTGCCTGCTCTGATACCACTTTGTCACGGACTTCGCCTCTTGGATGAGCAAACCCGTGTGGCCCCCGATGTCACCTGCACAAAGGAGCCAGCCAAAATGCACCCAGCAAGATGCACAGAAAAATACAAAAAAAGGCACGGCAACACACTCAGATATGGCACTGTAAGAACAGTATTTTCATTAATGAAATTAGAGGAATACAAGCCTATACAACCGCTACTCAGACTACAATTAGGGACTCAGGAGGCAGGGGAGGCAACAATGGACACCGCAAGAATCCGCAAGGAAACCGGCCCACTGGATTTTCTCGCCCACCCTCCCAACACTATACAAGCAGGGCATCCACCCAAATCCCACCCCGGGGGTTCCAAATGATCGAGCGGCATTGCATTTTCATGGCTCGCCTTCGGAAGCCCCGACATGATGAAAACACCCCAAAACCCACCCAAAACAAGGAAAAATGGTGTGGCGGCGGTTGTTCATGCCATCTAATTACAAGGTATGTACAAGATTGTGTTAGAGGCCATTGCCAAACCAAAATGCAAGGAAAAAGGCCCTGACAACACGGCGATCCACGCCTCCGCGGCCAAATCTCAGGCTCCGACTTCACCTCGATTTCCCAGCCTCCTCCCCCTCCTCCGGCTACGGCGGTTGGCATGGAACAATTCGACTTGCTGGCCCAGCAGTCAGAGGCCTCGCTGAAGCGGTGTAGGCCATGCAGCAGCAGCAGCAGCCACAGGCGTCAGTGTGGCTGGAGAGAATGTTGCCGAAACTCCAAAATCCGGTGGTAGGATGGGCCACTTGGGCCAGTCGCCCCATCTTTCTCAGAAAGATGAATCCGAGGGTGGAGAGCCCTCAGTCGGATCACGATTCCACCTCTGGAAGATCTCTACCTCCATTATGCCAGAAGACCCTCGAGACCCATAGTCAAGAGGATTTCTGGATCGGAGGCTTCAGGAGATGAACCGGTGGATTGAAGAACTCCGCCACGCTCCCCCCGCTTATGGTGAGGATATTTGTACTGACCCTCACTTTTCTCAAATGATCATGCAGGAACCGATCCCGCCAAACTTCAAGCTCCCTCAATTTGAAAGCTACGATGGGACTTCAGACCCGGTTGATCACCTGGAGGCCTTCCGATAATGATGCTGCTTCATGGCGCACCCGATGCCATTCTGTGTCGAGCCTTCCCATCCACCTTGAAGGGAGCGACAAGAAACTGGTACTTGACGCTGAAGCGGGTACCATTTTTTCCTTTGATCAGATGAGCCTAGTTTGTGGCTCATTTTGTTAGCAGCCGGCATCTCCGGAAGGGTTCGGAGTCCCTCATCAACATCAAGCAGAGGGAGGGGGAGTCCATTAGGGCCTACATCAACCATTTCAATGTCGCCGTGCTGGAGGTCCGGAACTTGGACCAGTCGGTAGCGATGGCCGCTCTGAAAGGCGGCCTTCAGAAGAATGACCTTTTGTTCTCCCTGGAAAAGAAGTACCCCAGGGATTTTGCTGATCTATTGGCTCGGGCTGAAGGGTACACTCGAGTAGAAGAAGCCTTCAAAATGAAGGATGAGGAGACGCGAGAGAACGACAGGCGGGAGACCTGAGCAAGCCCGCAGTCGAAAAAGGGCCGAGGGAAGCTCGGCCACGTTCTCGAACTCCTCTCAGGCACAAGCGCGCCCAGACTCCTCCCCAAGCACGCAGGCAGGGGAGCCCGGAGCGCGGGCTTGGTGGGGCTCTCCCCCAGGAAGGTTCCGCAACTATGCCCTCCTCAACGCATCGAAAACACAGGTATTGATGGAGGTCAGAGAGTAGCTTCCAAGGCGGAGAGGATGCGCATGCACCCCGAGAAGCATAATCCTAACAAGTTCTGCCTCTACCATCGTGACCACGGCCACGATACGGAGGAATGCATTCAGCTCTGAGATGAGATCGAGGAGCTCATCCGACGAGGTCGGCTTGACAGGTTCATTCGACGCCGGCCTGAGGGTAGAGAAGATCGGCCAAGGGCCTTGCCGCAGCCTGAGCCGCCAAGGAAGGAAGAGCAGCCTGGGGATCGGCCTCCAATTGGGATCATCAACTCCGTCTCTGGGGACCTTAACAGGAAGCAGACCTTCCACACCCTAGAGTTTGAAAACTTGTAAATGTATTGCGCACGATCCCGCTTTAAATCAAGATTTCTTTCATACTTGCACATCTTTCCCTTTTTGGCATAGACTTGTAACGATAGGGGACGACCCCATCGGACAACAAAAACAAACCCCAATGTGGGTAAGGTCGAAGGCCCGATTATTTGTAGACCGGATGGGGAGAGAGGCCATACAGCGCCCATATGTGCCCCCACAGCCATGATTAGGGACAGGAAGGGAACCTCGCCCTAACATGAGCAAGGTCGAAGGCCCGATTATTTGTAGACCGAATGGGGGAGAGACCATACAGCACCCATATGTGCCCCCACAGCCATGATTAGGGACAGGAGGAGAACCTCGCCCTAACATGAGCAAAGTCGAAGGCCCGGTTCTCCTTAGACCGGATGGGGGGAGAGGCCCCGCAAAGCCCATATGTGCCCCCATAGCCCTGTTAGGGACAGGAGGAGGACCTCGTCCTAACTTGAGCAAAGTCGAAGGCCCGTTCTCCTTAGACGGATGGGGAGAGGCCCTGCAATGCCCGTATGTGCCCCCACAGTCCTGTTAGGGACAGGAGGAGGACCTCGCCCTAACTTGAGCAAATCGAAGGCCCGATTCTCCTTAGACCAGATGGAGGAGAGGCCCCGCAAGCCCATATGTGCCCCCATAGCCCTGTTAGAGATAAGAGGAGGACCTCGTCCAACCTGAGCTAAAACGGTTACGTCAGGAATAGGGGAAGAATCCCGTCCTGACATCAATTAAGGTCTGGTCATCCAAGACCAGATCAAAAAAAGGGGACCTCCTCAGTGGCCCCTTCACGCTCCCACGACCCCACCAAGAGCAGAGGGGAAACCCTCACTCAAAAAAAGAAAAAGGAAAAAGGGGAGGGGAGTTAAAAAGGAAAGCGACGGACTGCGTCAGCGACGAATGGAAAACAAACACATCAAAGACGTAGGGAACCTCGTCTCAGTGAGGATTAGGGTTCTCATCAAAATTCTCGTCCTTCAAGAAAGATCTCAACACGGGCCAGAGATAAGATGGCTTCCTCAGGATGACGAGAAGCTCAGACCTCTGAGCTCGAACTCTGAAGGGGGCATCGTACCTGAGCAGCCCCAGACAAATTTGCAGCCATGGATGAAAGGATGGGTCAATGTGACGGCAATCGGATGCCTCCGAACGGAATCAATTTCGAGCAAGGCAAGAGCCGAAAGAAGCTCGGCAAGCGACAATTCAACACATGAGTAAAAGAGGTAGCGAAAAATTCCTTTCTCATTTATTTATTAAATATGCATTACAGAGCCCTTAGGGCTGAAGAAGAAGGATGATCGGAAGAGCGAGCCGATGCGGCAGCGATCAGTAACCTCCAGACGATGTCGACAAAAAAAAAGAAAAAGAAGAAGAAGAAGAAGAAAAAGAAAAGAGAGGAAAGGGGAGGGGAATACAACAATAACAATGGTGAATGAAAGAAGTTCGGCAGGCAGCAATTTGACACAAAGTGCAGACAAAATAACAAAATCTCCTTCTCATTCTCGATTAACAAGATGTACGTTACAAGACCTTGGGGGCCGAGAAAAAAGAACATTACTACAAGACTCGAAAGGAACACGTTAGGACCACTTCAAGCTCTAGACTTCTCCTTCCAGTTCCATCCTTTTCAGCGGTATTTTCCAGCATGTGTGATAAACTCCTCTGCTCTCGCCCCCCGCCTCGTTCTGCTCTATTGCCGAAACCCCAACCCTAAGGGGAAAAGGGGGGATAGAATTCAAAGGATAGCGACGGCGACGGCAGTGGCGACGATGACCTGCATCAAGAAGAACCGAAGTACCCCGGAGACTGCGACGATGCCAGAGGCATGCACCACCACTGTGTGCTCCACGACGACCACCATCCGGGGTATTCCGACAAGGTCGGCATGCGCTACTTCCACCGTCCCCGCAACAATTCTACTGCCCGACCGTCAGTGCCGACCGCCTCTGGTCCCTCAGCCCCAACGACGTCAAGAGACCCGCCACAGCTTATGATGACAGCTCTACCCCCTTGACCGGTGTCCTCCTATTCAACTACTCCAAATTTTCGGCAGAATGCGCTTACCGGTTGTTTCCGTTATTAAATCCCTGTTGTTGAAGGAATTCTCCCTCGAGCCCCCTTTGAGGTGGTGGAACCCTCAGTGACAGTTCGACAGCCAGAGAATTCGCAGGCCGCTGTTTTTCCCTTCTACTCCTCTTGATCCGTGGCATCCTCTCGAGGTTGGCCACCAGGGCAGAAGGCCCGACGGGAGAACCCCTCGAGAGGGCTCGGAAGGTTGAAGGCGGCGGGGAGCCGGAGGAGATGGCGAAGACTGGTGTGAAGAGTGCTTAGAGATAAAAGGGGCACTGATGGAGTGACTAAACTCTCAAGCGAAGTGAAGCCCCTAGAGGGAAGGAGGGAGCTTAAATAGGCGTCGGGGCCTGGCACAGTTATGATGGCAGATATCCTTAGGTCAACCAGTGCCCGCCACGTGTCCCACTCACCACGGCGTGAGGCTGACTGCTGGCGAAACCATAATGGTGCGGTGCTTGGGACTACGCTCCAGCGGAATTTGAAAGGTCCTTCGGATCGCCCTGATTTGAAAAGACTCCAGCATGCACGCATTAAATGCCGAAATATCTGAGGGCGATCAGGCACAGGGTTCGAGGGGACGACTTGACAGTGGAAATTTCTCTGTACTTCCTTCATTCGAAACTCAAACTCGGAGTAGGAGGACTGGTGTTGGGTATAAAACATCCCCCAGCCAAAGTTCGTGACAGGAGTGGCCCTCCAGGGGTTCTGCCGACTTCCGACCTGCGGCGGCATCCCCCCGAACCTCTCTGGCGGTCGAACCTCCGCAACACTCCCAAGTTTTGCCAACGGATAAGCCCCCACCAGCGTCGACTGAATTCTTCGCGGCGGACGGACTCCACCCAAGCTTCTATGATGATCGACCACCTTCTAGACTTCATCCGGACTCCGACGGGAGTCGGATTCCATCCCCGACTCCAAATGCAGGTAGACTTCATCCGAACTCCTACGGGAGCCGGACTTCATCCCCGACTTCAACTGCAAGCAGACTCCATCCGGACTCCTACGGGAGCCAGATTCCATCCTTGACTCCAAATGCAGGTGGACTTCATCCAGACTCCTATGGGAGCCGGATTCCGTCCCCGACTCCAAATGCAGGTAGACTTCATCCGGACTCCTACGGGAGCCGAACTTCATCCCCGACTTCAACTGCAGACAGACTCCATCTGGACTCCTATGGGAGCCAGATTCCATCCCCGACTCCAAATGCAGGTAGACTTCATCTGGACTCTTACGGGAGCCGGACTTTGTCCCCGATTTCAACTGCAGGCAGTCTTCATCCGAACTCCTATGGGAGCCGGATTCCATCCCCGACTCCAAATGCAGGTAGACTTCATTCAGACTCCTACGGGAGTCGGACTTCATCCCCGACTTCAACTGCAGGTAGACTCCATCCGGACTCCTACAGGAGACGGATTCCATCCCCGACTCCAAATGCAGGTAGACTTCATCCAGACTCCTACAGGAGCCGGACTTCGTCCCCGACTTCAACTGCAGGCAGACTCCATCCGGACTCCTACGGGAGTCGGATTCCATCCCTGACTCCAAATGCAGGTAGACTTCATCCGGACTCCTACGGGATACGGATTCCATCCCCGACTCCAAATGCAAGTAGACTTCATCCGGACTCCTACGGGAGCCGGACTTCGTCCCCGACTTTAACTGCAGGCGGACTCCATCCGGACTCCTACGGGAGCTGGATTCCGTCCCTGACTCCAAATGCAGGTAGACTTCATCCGGACTCCTACGGGAGCCGGACTTCGTCCCTGATTTCAACTGCAGGCAAACTTCGTCTGGACTCCTACGGGAGCCAGATTCCGTCCCCGACTCCAAATGCAGGTTGACTTCATCCGGACTCCTACGGGAGCCGGACTTCATCCCCGACTTAACTGCAGGCAGACTCCATCCGGACTCCTATGGGAGCCGGATTCTGTCCCGACTCCAAATGCAGGTAGACTTCATCCGGACTCCTACGGGAGCCGAACTTCATCCCCGACTTCAACTGCAGGCAGACTCCATCCGACTCCTACGGGAGCTGGATTCTGTCCCGGACTCCAAATGCAGGTAGACTTCATCCGGACTTTTACAGGAGCAGGATTCCATACCTGACTCCAAATGTAGGAGACTTCATCCAGACTCCTACGGGAGCCAGACTTCGTCCCCGACTTCAACTGCAGGCGGACTCCATCCGGACTCCTACGGGAGTCGGATTCCATCTCCGACTCCAAATGCAGGTAGACTTCATCCGGACTCCTACAGGAGCCAGACTTCGTCCCCGATTTCAACTGCAGGCAGACTTCATCCGGACTCCTACGGGAGCCGGATTCCGTCCCTGACTCCAAATGCAGGTAGACTTCATCCGGACTCCTACGGGAGCCGGACTTCATCCCCGACTTCAACTGCAGGCAGACTCCATCCGGACTCCTACGGGAGCCAGATTCTGTCCCTGACTCCAAATGCAGGTAGACTTCATCCGGACTCCTACGGGAGCCGGACTTCGTCCCCGACTTCAACTGCAGGCGGACTCCATCCAGACTCCTACGGGAGCCGGATTCCATCCCCGACTCCAAATGCCGGTAGACTTTATCCGGACTCCTACGGGAGCCGGACTTCATCTCCGACTTCAACTGCAGGCAGACTCCATCCGGACTCCTACGGGAACCGAATTTCATCCCCGACTCCAAATGCAGGTAGACTTCATCCAGACTCCTACGGGAGCCGGACTTCATCCCCGACTTCAACTACAGGCAGACTCTATCCGGACTCCTACGGGAGCCAGATTTCATCCCTGACTCCAAATGCAGGTAGAGTTCATCCGACCTCCTACGGGAGCCGGACTTCATGTTGGAACCAGATCTAGGTTTCAAGGTTTGATCTTGAAACTTTTTCAAGATCATACAGTGGAAGACTAAAATAAATCAAAATTTATTTTCTAAAATCAAAAAATCCTAGATCTAAGATCCTATTACATGATTATTACATAGCATTAAATCAAAAATTAAAATATATAAATATAGCATGAACTACATGTTGATCATATCAACATATTTCTATACTACATGTAATGTATGTATTAAACAATAGATCAGATCTATTACCTTGCAAGTTAGATGTTCTAACCTTGTTGATCTGGGCTTGAGGATGATGGTGCAAGCCGCACACGAATCCGACCTCTAGGAGTCGTCCACACGAGCCCACGAATCTCGATCAGAAGTCCTGCTTCAGGAAATCAGCACAGTATGCTAGTACTGCGCTGATCCTTCTTTGATGGTTGATCAGGTGCCTCCTTCTTCTTGATTTGGACTCTTCCAAAGATGGAAACTAAAAGGAGGAATTTCAGATCTGAGACGCTCTCAGGAAACTCAAGATGGAGGGAGGAAAGATATGAAAAAAAAAAACCTAGAAGAAGACCCTCTTCTTCTTCACATTTTTCTCTCTAGATACCCTAACTTGCGTCTTTAGATATCCTAACTTGCATCTTTTCTATCTCCACGACCCAAAGGTCTTTCTCTCTGATTTTTGAATGGCACAAAGGTCTCCCAAATCTGTATCTTCTTCTAAAATTTCAAGAAGAAACTCGTCTTATATAGAGAGATATGATAGAGTCCTTGTCTAGGTCAAACACCTAGTCAAGGCTTATCCAAACATGGCAAGTTAAGGGACGCCCAACTCTTGAGCACCTCCTTCATATTTTCGTATATGGATCACCAGAAAGGGTGCACAATATATACCCCAAAAGCCATGAAAATTCCAAAAAAAATTTGGATAAATTCGATGCAAAATTGGAAGAGTTTTGGATTTCTAAAACTCTATCTCATAGAATTCGAAATCCAAACTTATTCCTTTTAGATTTGATCCAAACCACCTTCCATGTAAGAAAGAAGAGAAGAGATCTTTTGTGAACGTGGGAGAGATCTGGGAGAGGGCTTTTGTCGCACAAAATAAGTGGAGATTGGCATTGAATTAAGAGAGAGGGCGTGGAGAAGGTTTATGTGGCGCAAGGTGGAATCCTAGTCTTATTAGGATTCTGTCTTATGACTTGTTTTAATTTGGTTTCCCAAACCAAATCAAATCAAAATTAG
This sequence comes from Elaeis guineensis, assembly GCF_000442705.2. Taxonomy (NCBI): domain Eukaryota; kingdom Viridiplantae; phylum Streptophyta; class Magnoliopsida; order Arecales; family Arecaceae; genus Elaeis; species Elaeis guineensis. The sequence continues at coordinate 580,971 of NW_027332421.1, forward strand.
ATCAACCCAATTAAAATAGATCTTAACCCAATTAAAACCTAATTTAATTAGATTAAATTAGATTTAAATCTGATTTAATTTTCTAATCAAATTAGAAATTAGATTGACCCAAGTCCTAGTTGAACTAGGACTAGTTTTTCCTTGCACTTGGCTTATCCAATAAACCAATTGGACTTCATCCAATCAAGCCCAAACCAAATATAATTAAATCATATTTAATTAGACTTAATCTCAGCCCATGGGCTTAATCAAATTAAGCCAATTAGCAATCGAATTGCTAATCGATCCTCCTACAATACTTGCACTGGGTTAAATGTCAATCGTATTGATCATTTAACCCTAGAACGATTCTTAATCGTTGATCAACCATCCGATCGGATCATGAACTCTAATGTGTGTGACCTCATAGGTCCGAACCTAAGCCGGTAGCATAGGAATAAATTCCTATACCAATCGAAGTGACCATCTAGCAATGGTACCCGACGACCGGATAGGTCGAATGTGTAGAACAACATCCTTAGAACCCATGCGGATATAGTTTTCATATAATTCATCCCCTTGACCAAAATGATCATAGGACACTCCAGAGTTTAACTGTCAACTCTGATCAGGTTGTCCACATTGTATTTCAAAATATCAAATCCATCTGATGGATTACCCTGGCCAAGGTTTTGCTAAATTGAAATACAGCGACTCATTCTTCTCCAACTCTTGGAGTGGTCAATCCCATCTCGATCACACTCTGACTTCGCAAGTACTTGACTGTGCCCAGAAGCCTTCCGTCCTTGAATTAGAAATTCAGTTAGTCCGGTACCAAAGCACAGTGAGTTGCTTGCAAGTCACTGAGGCGATCTCAGGTCTAAGGGACACTTATACCTATATCCCATCAGAGACATTCTCGACAGCAGAATACTCTGGAGTTGGTCACGTTCAATGATGATGTATCCTTACATCTCACCTGTATGCCATACCAGTATCTCCACACTCTTTGGTTAAGAGAACAACCAACCCATATGGCCTACAGCGACCTATGCTCGATAGAAGCTGTTGTCCTTATTAACAGCCTATCATTTGGTCGTGAATAGTTTTAAGGACTAATCGATAAATCCTCTCTTTATCGAATCTAAATAGTCCTAAGGACTTCATCATAACAATGGAGTTCATTAGAAGATGAAAACTAATGATGAAAATGCCAAATATATTTTATTTATTAACAAATCAATTACAATACTTGGTTGCTCAACCGTCAACAGCTTGACGATTGGCTTTTTGGGACACATTTCCCAACAACTCCCACTTGTCCTAAAGCCATCGGCACAGTATCTAATACCCATCTTCGACTTATGGTTGTCGAACTCCTTTATTGCCAGGGCTTTAGTGAAGGGGTCGGCTAGGTTCTCCTTTCCGTCGATCTTCTGAAGGTCGACGTCACCTCGATCCACGATCTCTCGGACCAGGTGGAAGCGGTGCAAGATATGCTTCGTCCACTGATGTGCTTTGGGTTTCTTCACCTGAGCTATGGTACCAGTGCTGTCGCAGTAGAGCAGGACTGGACCATCGAGGGAGGGTGCTACTCCGAGCTCGATGATGAATTTTCTTAGCCACACAGCTTCCTTCGCAGCATCTGATGCTGCGATGTACTCCACTTCACAAACAGAGTATGCCACAGTATGCTGCTTAGAACTCTTCCAGCAGATGGCTCCATCATTCAGAGTAAAGATATAACCCGACACGCTCCTGCTGTCATCATGGTCAGATTGAAAGCTAGAGTCTGTGAACCCCATAAGTTTCAGATCTGACTCGCCATAAACCAACCATTGGTCCTTAGTATTTCTCAAATACTTAAGGATGGCTTCAACCACTTTTCAGTGATTTTCTCCAGGATCAGATTGGTATCTACTCACTACTCCTAGTGAGTATGCCACATCTGGTCTTGTACATGTCATGGCATACATGATAGATCCCACAACTGAAGCATATGGGATTCTACTCATACGCTCTCTCTCTTCAGGAGTTGTCGGACAATCCTTCTTAGAGAGAGAAATTCCATGGCCTATCGATAGATAGCCCTTCTTGGAATTCTCCTTGCTAAACCTCTTCAGCACAGTGTCTATGTACAGTGCCGGACATCCCCAGACCCTAAGGTGTGAAAGTACTGGCTTACGCCCTGTCCATAACTCATATGGAGTCTTAATTACAGACTTACTTGGAACCCTATTTAACAGATAACTGGTCGATTCGAGTGTATATCCCCAGAAAGATATCGGTAAGCTAGCAAAACCCATTATGGATCGGACCATGTCTAACAGAGTCCGATTCCTCCTTTCAGACACACCATTATGCTGTGGTGTTCCTGGAGGAGTCCATTAGGAGAGAATCTCATTCTCCTAGATATGTGAGAAACTCACTAGAAAGGTATTCTCCTCCTCGATCAGATCGAAGAGTTTTAATACTCTTCCCAATTTATTTTTCTACTTCACTTCGGAATCGTTTGAACATTTCAAATGAATCCGACTTATGTTTCATCAGATAGACATATCCATATCAGGATAGGTCATCCGTGAAAGTTATGAAGTAGAAATATCCACCTCTAGCACTGGTGCTCATGGGCCCGCATACATCAGTATGTACTAGGCCCAAGAGCTCAGTAGCTCTCTCACCTTTTCCAATAAAAGGTGACTTGGTCATTTTACCCAGAAGACAGGACTCACAGGTTGGAAGTGATTCACAATCACTGACTTCGAAGATTCCTCTTGAGTCAACCTGTTTATTCTGTTCTTGTTTATATGACCTGGCCACTAATGCCATAAGTAGATATCTGACACACTATCTAATCTAGGGTGCTTGCCAGTAGAATAGACTCTTATCAGGCTTGATCTTTTTGGTCTGGCTCTGCACTGATTTCCCAGCCTGAACTTGCACCTTCTTCACTTTCTTCTTCTTGTTCTTCTTCCCTTTCTCAAAAGGTCGAGAACCAGAAGACGAACCTCCCACTAAGTTCACCAACTCCTTGTGAAGTTGGTGATCCTTCTCAAAGTTCTGAAGCAACCCCAGTAACCTATGGTAGTTCTCTTCAGGCTTTGTCATTCTATAATGAGTGAGGAATGGGAGATAAGACTTGGGCAGTGAGTTCAGTATTGCATCTTTCCCAAGCTGCTCATGCAAGGAAAGCCGAGCTTGCTCAATCGTTCCATCAGCTCGATCATGTACAATACATGATCAGTGATAGAGGCACCATCCCGCATTTTGGCATTGAAGATGGCACAACTAGTCTTGTGCCTCTCTACGTCATCGGGTGTGCCAAAGGCATCCTCCAACACTTGAAGCATGTCCTTTGGCTGAGCCATCTCGAATCTGCGACTGAACTCATCGCTCATAGCAGCCAGCATGATACAGCGCACCGTGGTCTGATCACTGAGCCACTTCTCGTAAGTATCTATGACTGTTCCACGTGCATTGATAGTTGGCTCCTCAGGTGCAGGATCCATTATCACATATAGGATCCGTTCATGCTCTAGGACTATCTTCAACTTTCGGTACCAGCTACCGAAGTTGGGTCCCACCAACTTATCATTGTCCAACAATGATCGGAGCGATAGGAAAGTGGCCATATTTGCACAAAGGAGAACCATAACCTAATTAGTAATTGATTCATTAAACCTAAAGATTTGGACTTTAATCAAAAGATTTCTCCCACTATTTTATTCGAATTGGTAGCCTCTACCTCCAACTCGAGGAATTACCCTAATTCCTTAGCGGGTACTAGAATCCACTTAGACTGCACACAAGCCCAACTTTGGTTGGTCAACCCATGTACATCTAAGGGTAGGTTCATAACCAATTGTTTTTCTAAATAATTTCTATTAATTTTAATTTTGCCCCAGAAACCTAATCAGTAGGCTTTGGCCTCCACTGTAAGGATCCGGTTAGGTCCAACCATTAACATGATCATACTTGATGTATCTAACCAACGAATGATTAAGCCCAACTTTGGTTGGCTCACCTAACCATCATTTGAGAGACACTTCCAAGTCGTCATATGATGAGTGATAATTCCATTAGTCAACAAGCACCAGGCCTTTGGGTCTGCAATGATTATTGAGTTAATGGACTCATTATCAAACACCTTAATGGGAGGCTATATTCAGTTATCTCCATAACTTTATCATTTTAAGGACCTAATAATTTTAGAAGATTTAAATAATATAGAGGATGAAGTCAGATGAACCAGCTTATCATGATCCTCCCACTGGCTTCACCAAGTCAGCTTAAGGGAGACCAGGGCTGGTCTAGGAGCACCTAAATCAGTCACACTGATTTACCTAGCTGACATAGGTCAGCTCGAATAGTCAAGTGATCCGATCAAAACATAATTTCACCAAGAGGCCAGGTAAGTTCGATCAGTGGGAGGGTCTGCCAAAGCTTGCCTTAGACACCATCAGAAATGGCCAGGTAAGCGAGCTCCCAATTAAAAACCACCGGTCTGGTTTACCTTAGACACCAACTGGTTTAATTAGTTTCGATTAGATCAACCTAACAGTTCGTGCTAGACTGCTTAGCCAAGAATCAAGTCCATTTGGTTCTCGTTAAAGACATGGACTTGACCAACTACAACTATTGTAATTGATCTAGAGAATCCTTGACCTAATCTAAGACAATAATTGATTAGATTTAGTCAATTCTCTAATTAAGTCCATCTTTAATCTAACCATAGGTCTAACCCAATTAATGGACCTAATTCTCACTAACCCATTAACCCATGTGTTATGGTTTGTGTCTTACGTTCTTCAATTCACAATCCTAGAACCTATTCAAACAACTTCTTAATTCTTAATTAAGTTTTGGGCTGAGGGTTGGGTTTGGCTTTTCAAAAAATAATTTTCATATTTATAAAATAATTTTATAATATGATTCTACCAACCATATTGCATGTTTGATTCATAATCAAAATACATGTGAAATAAACATGAACTACTTTAGATTTAATCTAAACAAGTTCATGTAATTGAAACAATTTCAACTTTAAACAATTTCTTTGCACAAAAATTATTAACAAAGATATTTTATTTTAGATTTAAATATTTTTTAAATCTAATAAATCATAAATTTAATCTAGATCATATCTAACAAATTTATGATTAAAGATAGATCTACACAAACTAGGACAACTTTTGCACTGTAAGGGGTAAACCTTACAGCAGGACAACCTTGCAGTTTGTGATTGATCTAAAATTTTAATTTTAGATTTAATAATCAGATTATAAATTAGATCTAATCTAAAAAATAATCTAAGTATGTATAAATAATCATGTAAAGAAGAACCTTGGCTCTGATACCAATTGTTGGAACCAGATCTAGGGTTTCAGGGTTAGATCTTGAAACTTTTTCAAGATCATACAGCGGAAGACTAAAATAAATCAAAATTTATTTTTTAAAATCAAAAAATCCCTAGATCTAAGATCCTATTACATGATTATTACATAGCATTAAATCAAAAATTAAAATATATAAATATAGCATGAACTACATGTTGATCATATCAACATGTTTCTATACTACATCTAATGTATGTATTAAACAATAGATCAGATCTATTACCTTGCAAGTTAGACATTCTAACCTTGTTGATCTGGGCTTGAGGATGATGTTGTAAGCCGCACATGCGTCCGGCCTCTAGGAGTCATCCACACGAGCCCACGAATCTCGATCAGAAGTCTTGCTTCAGAAAATCAGCACAGTATGCTAGTACTGCGCTGATCCTTCTTTGATGGTTGATCAGGTGCCTCCTTCTTCTTGATTTGGACTCTTCCAAAGATAGAAATTAAAAGGAGGAGTTTTAGATCTGAGATGCTCTCAGGAAACTCAAGATGGAGGGAAGAAAGATATGAAAACAAAAAAACCTAGAAGAAGACCCTCTTCTTCTTCACATTTTTCTCTCTAGACACCCTAACTTGCATCTTTTATATCTCTACGACCCAAAGGTTTTCTCTCTAATTTTTGGATGGCACAAAGGTCTCTCAAATCTATATCTTTTTCTAAAATTTTATAAAGAAACTCATCTTATATAGAGAGATATGATAGAGTCCTTATCTAGGTCAAACACCTAGTCAAGGCTTATCCAAACATGGCAAGTTAAGGGATGCCCAACTCTTGAGCACCTCCTTCATATTTTTTTTATGGATCACTAGACAAGGGTACACAATATTTACCTAAAAGCACAAAAAATTTAAAAAAAAATTGGATAAATTCGGTGCAAAATTGAAAGAGTTTTGGATTTCTAAAACTCTATCTCATAGAATTCGAAATCCAAAATTATTCCTTTTAGATTTGATCCAAACCACCTTCCATGTAAGAAAGAAGAGAAGAGACCTTTTGTGAACGTGGAGAGATCTGGGAGAGGGCTTTTATCACACAAAATAAGTAGAGATTGGCATTGAATTAAGAGAGAGGGCGTGGAGAAGGTTTATGTGACGCAAGGTGGAATCCTAGTCTTACTAGGATTCTGTCTTATGACTTGTTTTAATTTGGTTTTCCAAACCAAATCAAATCAAAATTAGATCAATCCAATTAAAATAAGTCTTAACCCAATTAAAAACCTAATTTAATCAGATTAAATTATATTCAAATCTGATTTAATTTTTTAATCAAATTAGAAATTAGATTGACCCAAGTCCTAGTTGAACTAGGACTAGTTTTTCCTTGCACTTGGCTTATCCAATAAACCAATTGGACTTGATCCAATCAAGCCCAAACTAAATCTAATTAAATTATATTTAATTAGACTTAATCTCAGTCTATTGGCTTAATCAAATTAAGCCAATTAGCAATCAAATTGCTAATCGATCCTCCTGCAATACTTGCACTGGGTTAAATGTCAATCGTATTGATCATTTAACCCTAGAACGATTCTTAATCGTTGATCAACCATCCGATCGGATCATGAACTCTAATGTGTGTGACCTCATAGGTCCGAACCTAAGTCGGTAGTATAGGAACAAATTTCTATACCAATCGAAGTGACCATCTAGCAATGGTACCCGACGACCGGATAGGTCGAATGTGTAGAACAACATCCTTAGAACCCATGCGGATATAGTTTTCATATAATTCATCCTCTTGATCAAAATGATCATAGGATACCCCAGAGTTTAACTGTCAACTCTGATCAGGTTGTCCACATTGTATTTCAAAATATCAAATCCATCTGATGGATTACCCTGGCCAAGGTTTTGCTAAATTGAAATACAGCGACTCATTCTTCTCCAACTCTTGGAGTGGTCAATCCCATCTCGATCACACTCTGACTTCGCAAGTACTTGACTGTGCCCAGAAGCCTTCCGTCTCTGAATTAGAAATTCAGTTAATCCGGTACCAAAGCACAGTGAGTTGCTTGCAAGTCACTGAGGCGATCTCAGGTCTAAGGGACACTTATACCTATATCCCATCAGAGACATTCTCGACAGCAGAATACTCTGGAGTTGGTCATGTTCCATGATGATGTACCCTTACATCTCACCTGAATGCCATACCAGTGTCTCCACACTCTTTGGTTAAGAGGACAACCAACCCATATGGCCTACAGCGACCTATGCTCGATAGAAGCTGTTGTCCTTATTAACAGCCTATCATTTGGTCATGAACAGTTTTAAGGACTAATCGATAAATCCTCTCTTTATCGAATCTAAATAGTCCTAAGGACTTCATCATAACAACGGAGTTCATTAGAAGATGAAAGCTTATGATGAAAATGCCAAATATATTTTATTTATTAACAAATCAATTACAATACTTGGTTGCTCAACCGTCAACAGCTTGACGATTGGCTTTTTGGGATACATTTCCCAACAACTCCCACTTGTCCTAAAGCCACTCGGCACAGTATCTAATACCCATCTTCGACTTGTGGTTTCGAACTCCTTTATTGCCAGGGCTTTAGTGAAGGGGTCGGCTAGGTTCTCCTTTCTGTCGATCTTCTGAAGGTCGACGTCACCTCGATCCACGATCTCTCGGACCAGGTGGAAGCGGTGCAAGATATGCTTCGTCCACTGATGTGCTTTCGGTTCCTTCACCTGAGCTATGGTACCAGTGCTGTCGCAGTAGAGCAGGACTGGACCATCGAGGGAGGGTGCTACTTCGAGCTCGGTGATGAATTTTCTTAGCCACACAGCTTCTTCGCGGCATCCGATGCTGCGATGTACTCCGCTTCACAAACAGAGTCTGCCACAGTATGCTGCTTAGAACTCTTCCAGCAGACGGCTCCATCATTCAGAGTAAAGATATAACCCAACACGCTCCTGCTGTCATCATGCAGATTGAAAGCTAGAGTCTGTGAACCCCACAAGTTTCAGATCTGACTCGCCATAAACCAACCATTGGTCCTTAGTATTTCTCAAATACTTAAGGATGGCTTCAACCACTTTCCAGTGATTTTCTCCAGGATCAAATTGGTATCTACTCACTACTCCTAGTGAGTATGCCACATCTGGTCTTGTACATGTCATGGCATACATGATAGATCCCACAACTGAAGCATATGGGACTCTACTCATACGCTCTCTCTTCAGGAGTTGTCGGACAATCCTTCTTAGAGAGAGAAATTTCATGGCCTATCGGTAGATAGCCCTTCTTGGAATTCTCCATGCTGAACCTCTTCAGCACAGTGTCTATGTACATGGACTGGGATAACCCAAACATCCTTTTAGATCTATCCCTATAGATCTTCATCCCTAGGATGTAGGATGCTTCACCCAAGTCCTTCATGGAGAACTATGATGACAACCAAACTTTTATTCCCTGTAGTGCGGGGATGTCATTCCCGATTAAGAGAATGTCATCCACGTACAAGACAAGGAATACCATAACTGGACCATTTGCCCATTTATAGATGCAGGGCTCTTCTCCATTCTTAATGAAGCCATACGTTTTGATCACCTTATCAAAATGCATGTTCCAACTCCGAGAAGCTTGCTTCAATCCATAAATGGATCTCTGAAGCTTGCACACCTTGGACTCATCTGTGGATGTAAACCCCTCAGGTTGTATCATATACACCTCTTCGATCAGCTCTCCATTCAGGAAGGCTGTCTTTACATCCATCTGTCAGATCTCATAATCTAGATGGGCAGCTATTGCAAGTATTATCCGAATAGATTTGAGCATTGCCACAGGGGAAAACATCTCGTCATAGTCAATACCATAACGTTGACGATACCCCTTGGCAACCAGACGGGCTTTATAGGTCTCCACCTTTTCGTTTGCGGCCCTCTTCCTTTTGAAGACCCATTTACACCCAATGGGTTTAACCCCTTCAGGTGGGTCAACCAATGTCCATACATCGTTGACCTTCATGGACTCCATTTCAGATTTCATGGCTTCAAGCCATTTCTCAGAATCAGGTCTCTGCATTACATCCATATAGGTGATCGGATCCTCATTATTCTCATCAAGTTCGATGGGATCACCGTCCCGGACCAAAAAATTGTAGTATCTGTTCGGCTGACGCGGTACTCTACCGGATCGCCTTAATGGTGCAGGTACATTGGGCTCTGGATCTGATCTAATCATATCCGACTCAGGTTCAGCTATTGGTGTCGGTCCTTCTACCTGTTGAACTTCATCAAGTTCAATCTTAGAGGCAACGGTTCCTTCACCAAGGAACTCTTTTTCTAAAAAGATTGCCTTAAGGCTGACGAACACCTTTTGTTCATCAGCATGGTAGAAAAAATATCCTTTTTGTCTCTTTGGGGTACCCTATGAATGAGCATTTGCCAGACCTAAGTCCAAGTTTATCTGTGACTAATCGTTTGACATAGGCCGGACACCCCCAGACCCTAAGGTGTGAAAGTACTGGCTTACGCCCTGTCCATATCTCATATGGTGTCTTAATTACAGATTTACTTGGAACCCTATTTAACAGATAACTGGCCGATTCGAGTGCATATCCCCAGAAAGATATCGGCAAGCTAGCAAAACCCATCATGGATCGGACCATGTCTAACAGAGTCCGATTTCTCCTTTCAGACACACCATTATGCTGTGGTGTTCCTGGAGGAGTCCATTGAGAGAGAATCTCATTCTCCTAAATATGTGAGAAACTCACTAGAAATGTATTCTCCTCCTCGATCAGATCGAAGAGTTTTAATACTCTTCCCAATTTATTTTTCTACTTCACTTCGGAATCGTTTGAACATTTCAAATGAATCCGACTTATGTTTCATCATATAGACATATCCATATCGGGATAGGTCATCCGTGAAAGTTATGAAGTAGAAATATCCACCTCTAGCACTGGTGCTCATGGACCCGCATACATCAGTATGTACTAGGCCCAAGAGCTCAGTAGCTCTCTCACCTTTTCCAGTAAAAGGTGACTTGGTCATTTTACCCAGAAGACAGGACTCACAGGTTGGAAGTGATTCACAATCACTGACTTCGAAGATTTCTCTTGAGTCAACCTGTTTATTCTGTTCTTGTTTATATGACCTGGCCACTAATGCCATAAGTAGATATCTGACACACTATCTAATCTAGGGTGCTTGCCAGTAGAATAGACTCTTATCAGGCTTGATCTTTTTGGTCTGGCTCTGCACTGATGTCCCAGCCTGAACTTGCACCTTCTTCACTTTCTTCTTCTTGTTCTTCTTCCCTTTCTCAAAAGGTCGAGAACCAGAAGACGAACCTCCCACTAAGTTCACCGACTCCTTGTGAAGTTGGTGATCCTTCTCAAAGTTCTGAAGCAACCCCAGTAACCCGTGGTAGTTCTCTTCAGGCTTTGTCATTCTATAATGAGTGAGGAATGGGAGATAAGACTTGGGCAGCGAGTTCAGTATTGCATCTTTCCCAAGCTGCTCATGCAAGGGAAAGCCGAGCTTGCTCAATCGTTCCATCAACTCGATCATGTACAATACATGATCAGTGATAGAGGCACCATCCCGCATTTTGGCGTTGAAGATGGCACAACTAGTCTTGTGCCTCTCTACGTCATCGGGTGTGCCAAAGGCATCCTCCAACACTTGAAGCATGTCCTTTGGCTGAGCCGTCTCGAATTGCGACTGAACTCGTCGCTCATAGCAGCCAGCATGATACAGCGCACCGTGGTCCGATCACTGAGCCACTTCTCGTAAGTATCTCTGACTGTTCCACGTGCATTGATAGTTGGCTCCTCAGGTGCAGGATCCATTATCACATATAGGATCCGTTCATGCTTCAGGACTATCTTCAACTTTCGGTACCAGCTATCGAAGTTGGGTCCCACCAACTTATCATTGTCCAACAATGATCGGAGCGATAGGGAAGTGACCATATTTGCATAAAGGAGAACCATAACCTAATTAGTAATTGATTCATTAAACCTAAAGATTTGGACTTTAATCAAAAGGTTTCTCCCACTATTTTATTCGAATTGGTAGCCTCTACCTCCAACTCGAGGAATTACCCTAATTCCTTAGCGGGTACTAGAATCCACTTAGACTGCACACAAGCCAAACTTTGGTTGGTCAACCCATGTACATCTAAGGGTAGGTTCATAACCAATTGTTTCTCTAAACAATTTCTAGTAATTTTAATTTTGCCCCAGAAACCTAATCAGTAGGCTTTGGCCTCCACTGTAAGGATCCGATTAGGTCCAACCATTAACATGATCATACTTGGTGTATCTAACCAACGAATGATTAAGCCCAACTTTGGTTGGCTCACCTAACCACCATTTGAGAGACACTTCCAAGTCGTCATATGATGAGTGATAATTTCATTAGTCAACAAGCACCAGGCCTTTGGGTCTGCAATGATTATTGAGTTAATGGACTCATTATCAAACACCTTAATGGGAGGCTATGATTCAGTTATCTCCATAACTTTATCATTTTAAGGACCTAATAATTTTAAAAGATTTAAATAATATAGAGGATGAAGTCAGATGAACCTGCTTATCATGATCCTCCCACTGGCTTCACCAAGTCAGCTTAAGGGAGACCAGGGCTGGTCTAGGAGCACCTAAATCAGTCACACTGATTTACCTAGCTGACATGGGTCAGCTCGAATAGTCAAGTGATCCGATCAAAACATAATTTCATCAAGAGGCCAGGTAAGTTCGATCAGTGGGAGGGTCTGCCAAAGCTTGCCTTAGACACCATCAGAAATGGCCAGGTAAGCGGGCTCCCAATTAAAAACCACCAGTCTGGTTTACCTTAGACACCAACTAGTTTAATTAGTTTTGATTAGATCAACCTAACAGTTCGTGCTAGACCACTTAGCCAAGAATCAAGTCCATTTAGTTCTCGTTAAAGACATGGACTTGACCAACTACAACTATTGTAATTGATCTAGAGAATCCTTGACCTAATCTAAGCAACAATTGATTAGATTTAGTCAATTCTCTAATTAAGTCCATCTTTAATCTAACCATAGGTCTAACCCAATTAATGGACCTAATTCCCACTAACCCAATAACCCAATGTGTTATGGTTTGTGTCTTAGGTTCTTCAATTCACAATCCTAAAACCTATTCAAACAACTTCTTAATTCTTAATTAAGTTTTGGGCTGAGGGTTGGGTTTAGCTTTTCAAAAAATAATTTTCATATTTGTAAAATAATTTTACAATATGATTCTACCAATCATATTGCATGTTTGATTCATAATCAAAATACAAGTGAAATAAACATGAAACTACTTTAGATCTAATCTAAACAGGTTCATGTAATTGAAATAATTTCAACTTTAAACAATTTCTTTGCACAAAAATTATTAACAATGATATTTTATTTTAGATTTAAACATCTTTTAAATCTAATAAATTATAAATTTAATCTAGATCATATCTAACAAATTTATGATTAAAGATAGATCTACACAAACTAGGACAACCTTTGCACTGTAAGGGGTAAACCTTACAGCAGGACAACCTTGCAGTTTGTGATTGATCTAAAATTTTAATTTAGATTTAATAATCAGATTATAAATTAGATCTAATCTAAGAAATAATCTAAGTATGTATAAATAATCATGTAATAAAGAACCTTGGCTCTGATACCAATTGTTGGAACCAGATCTAGGGTTTCAGGGTTAGATCTTGAAACTTTTTCAAGATCATACAGCGGAAGACTAAAGTAAATCAAAATTTACTTTCTAAAATCAAAAAATCTCTAGATCTAAGATTCTATTACATGATTATTACATAGCATTAAATCAGAAATTAAAATATATAAATATAGCATAAACTACATGTTGATCATATCAACATGTTTCTATACTACATCTAATGTATGTATTAAACAATAGATCAAATCTATTACCTTGCAAGTTAGACGTTCTAACCTTGTTGATCTGGGCTTGAGGATGATGTTGCAAGCCGCACACGCGTCTGGCCTCTAGGAGTCATCCACACGTGCCCACGAATCTCGATCAGAAGTCCTACTTCAGAAAATCAGCACAGTATGCTAGTACTGCGCTGATCCTTCTTTGATGGTTGATCAGGTGCCTCCTTCTTCTTGATTTGGACTCTTCCAAAGATAGAAACTAAAAGGAGGAGTTTCAGATCTGAGACGCTCTCAGAAAACTCAAGATGGAGGGAGGAAAGATATGAAAACAAAAAAACCTAGAAGAAGACCCTCTTCTTCTTCACGTTTTTCTCTCTAGACACCCTAACTTGCATCTTTTATATCTCCACGACCCAAAGGTTTTTCTCTTTGATTTTTGAATGGAACAAAGGTCTCTCAAATCTCTATCTTTTTCTAAAATTTCATGAAGAAACTTGTCTTATATAGAGAGATATGATAGAGTCCTTGTCTAGGTCAAACACCTAGTCAAGGCTTATCCAAACATGGCAAGTTAAGGGACGCCCAACTCTTGAGCACCTCCTTCATATTTTCATGTATGGATCATCAGAAAAGGGTACACAATGTATACTCTAAAATCATAAAAATTTCAAAAAAAGTTTGGATAAATTCGGTGCAAAATTGAAAGAGTTTTGGATTTCTAAAACTCTATCTCATAGAATTCGAAATCCAAACTTATTCCTTTTAGATTTGATCCAAACCACTTCCATGTAAGAAAGAAGAGAAGAGACCTTTTGTGAACATGGGAGAGATCTGAGAGAGGACTTTTGTCACACAAAATAAGTGGAGATTGGTGTTGAATTAAGAGAGAGGATATGGAGAAGGTTTATGTGGCGCAAGGTGGAATCCTAGTCTTACTAGGATTCTGTCTTATGACTTGTTTTAATTTAGTTTTTCAAACCAAATCAAATCAAAATTAGATCAACCCAATTAAAATAGGTTTTAACCCAATTAAAAACCTAATTTAATCAGATTAAATTAGATTTAAATCTGATTTAATTTTCTAATCAAATTAAAAATTAGATTGACCCAAGTCCTAGTTGAACTAGGACTAGTTTTTCCTTGCACTTGGCTTATCCAATAAACCAATTGGACTTGATCCAATCAAGCCCAAACTAAATTTAATTAAATCATATTTAATTAGACTTAATCTCAGCCCATTGGCTTAATCAAATTAAGCCAATTAGCAATCAAATTGCTAATCGATCCTCCTGCAATACTTGCACTGGGTTAAATGTCAATCGTATTGATCATTTAACCTTAGAACGATCCTTAATCGTTGATCAACCATCCGATCGGATCATGAACTCTAATGTGTGTGATCTCATAGGTCCGAACCTAAGTCGGTAGTATAGGAATAAATTTCTATACCAATCGAAGTGACCATCTAGCAATGGTACCCGACGATCGGATAGGTCGAATGTGTAGAACAACATCCTTAGAACCCATGCGGATATAGTTTTCATATAATTCATCCCCTTGACCAAAATGATCATAGGACACCCCAGAGTTTAACTGTCAACTCTGATCAGGTTGTCCACATTGTATTTCAAAATATCAAATCCATCTGATGGATTACCTGGCCAAGGTTTTGCTAAATTGAAATACAGCGACTCATTCTTCTCCAACTCTTGGAGTGGTCAATCCATCTCGATCACACTCTGACTTCGCAAGTACTTGACTGTGCCCAGAAGCCTTCCATCCCTGAATTAGAAATTCAGTTAGTCCGGTACCAAAGCACAGTGAGTTGCTTGCAAGTCACTGAGGTGATCTCAGGTCTAAGGGACACTTATACCTATATCCCATCAGAGACATTCTCGACAGCAGAATACTCTGGAGTTGGTCACGTTCAATGATGATGTACCCTTACATCTCACCTGTATGCCATACCAGTGTCTCCACACTCTTTGGTTAAGAGGACAATCAACCCATATGGCCTACAGTGACCTATGCTCGGTAGAAGCTGTTGTCCTTATTAACAGCCTATCATTTGGTCGTGAACAGTTTTAAGGACTAATCGATAAATCCTCTCTTTATCGAATCTAAATAGTCCTAAGGACTTCATCATAACAACGGAGTTCATTAGAAGATGAAAGCTTATGATGAAAATGCCAAATATATTTTATTTATTAACAAATCAATTACAATACTTGGTTGCTCAACCGTTAACAGCTTGACGATTGGCTTTTTGGGACACATTTCCTAACAGTTCGTCCCCGACTTCAACTGCAGGCAGACTCCATCCGGACTCCTACGGGAGCTGGATTCCGTCCCCGACTCCAAATGCAGGTAGACTTCATTCGGACTCCTACGGGAGTCGGATTCCATCTCCAACTCCAAATGCAGGTAGACTTCATCCGGACTCCTACGGGAGCTGGACTTCATCCCCGACTTCAACTGTAGGCGGACTCCATCCGGACTCCTACGGGAGCCAGATTCTGTCCCCGACTCCAAATGCAGGTAGACTTCATCCAGACTCCTACGGGAGCCAGACTTCGTCCACGATTTCAACTGCAGGCAGACTTCATCCAGACTCCTGCGGGAGCCGGATTTCGTCCCCGACTCCAAATACAGGTGGACTTCATCCAGACTCCTACGGGAGTCGGATTCCGTCCCCGACTCCAAATGTAGGTAGACTTCATCCGGACTCCTACGGGAGCCAGACTTCATCCCCGACTTCAACTGTAGGCAGACTCCATCCGAACTCCTACGGGAGCCGGATTCCGTCCCCGACTTCAACTGCAGGTAGACTCCATCCAGACTCCTACGGGAGCCGGATTCTATCCCCGACTCCAAATGCAAGTAGACTTCATCCGGACTCCTATGGGAGCCGGACTTC
The DNA here is from genome assembly GCF_000442705.2 of Elaeis guineensis. Classification (NCBI taxonomy): domain Eukaryota; kingdom Viridiplantae; phylum Streptophyta; class Magnoliopsida; order Arecales; family Arecaceae; genus Elaeis; species Elaeis guineensis. The sequence goes on from NW_027332421.1 coordinate 597,142, forward strand.
ATCCCCGACTTCAGCTGCAGACAGACCTCACCCCGGACTCCTATGAGGATCGGACGCCGAGCCCCTACAGCAAGCGACCCACTCCGAGCTTCCGCTACATAACGATCCACTTCAAGTTTCTACCACGAGCGGACCATGCTGAATTCCCACCGAAAGCCTTCGTCCGAGCTTCCATTGCGGATGAACCTCCCCAACACCATCCGACACCCACCGTCAGTCGGCCCTCTGTCGAAGTCTGCGAGAAACCGGACTGTGTCTGCAGAAAGCCTCTGACCGAGCTCCTACAACAAGTAATCCTCGCCTGCCGCCTTAGCGCCCAAGGCACCCGACAGGATTTGCAGCATCCGAGCCCCTTTCAGAGGGACAAGGCACCCGACAGGATTTGCAGCATCCGAGCCCCTTTCAGAGGGACAACTATCTCTCTCCGTCAGGCGCCTCAACCAAACTTCGACCGACAGGCCTGGACCCCTGGCAGGCCACAGTAACGGCCACGATTCTGCTCCACCTCCTGCGACGGATTCTGTGCGGCTCCACTACTCCCTGGCGAGTCACGACAAAGGATGTCGCTTCACTATCCGCAACAGACTCCACATGGCGAGCCATGGTAACAGCCACGACTCCATCCCATTATTCTTCATAATAAATCTCTCCTGGCCCCGTGCGGCCCATTACTAGGTGGTTACGAACGTCGCCATCAATCTGTTGCCCCCTCTGCCTATAAAAGGGGACTCCAGATACGTTATTCTCTAAGCTCTCATTTTCTATCTAAAAACTCTGCTAAATTTTTCATTCGAGCACTCCATTCTTGTTGAGGCAGAGAACTGACTTAAGCGTCGGAGGGTCTTGCCAGAGTAACCCCAACTCGATTTAGACTTCTTTTGCAGGTCCCGACGGTGATCATGACTCCCTCAACTCCAGCTTCTCCGACGCAGGTGGATTTTTGCACCAACAAATAGGATTAGAGGATGCAGACGAAAAGGTGGAGACCTACAATGTTCGTCTGATTGCCTAAGGATATTATCATATTATGCTATTGACCATAATGAGATATTTTCTCCTATAGCAATGCTAAACATTTCGGAGTTGGAATATGTATTTTGATAAATGATCAAAATGCATAGCTTCATTGAGAATGAAGAAGAACTCTGTAAATACAAATGGGTTAATAGTTCTGTGAGTATATTTTTTATTTTTGTATGTGAATAAAATTTTTTAATCAAAAATGATATTTCTTACATTACAGGGAATAAAAATTTGCTGTTATCATTGTTCTCCATAAAAAACTTGAAAAAAATATCTCTCATTCTAGAGATGAAGATCTATAGAGATAGATCTAAGAGGCTGCTTGGGTAATCTCAGTCCAAAGTACATAGAATGTTTATGATTAGAATATGTTCTAATATGAACATCATGTATGCGATCGAATATGGTATACTCACTAGGGGTAGTGAGTGGATACCTACAAGATTGGGATGAGAATTACTGTTAGGTCATCCTTAAGTATTTTAAAAATACTAAAGATCGATGGCTCGGTTATGGAGAATTTGACTTAAAACTTATAGAGTATGATCTAATTTTTAGTTAGATATAATAATAGCAAGAACGTGTTAGAATACTTCTTTATCCTAAATAATGAAGCAATCTGTTGGAAAAATTTCAAGCAAAGCAATATAGCCAATTCAATTGTGAGGCTGAATGCATTGCAGTATCTGATGCTTACAAGAAATCTATGTGTTGTACAGGTTCACTGACAAGCTAGGAGTGGCATCCTCCAATAATGGTCCTGTTATATTATACAGCACTGAGCCATAGCTCATACCAAGGAACCAAAGTCCCATTAGCTTATCAAGTATTTTGCATCACTACCACCTTGTTCGAAAATCATGGATTGAAGTGACATCGAGCTTTAGAAGATCAATGGAAAGGAGAATTTGACCAACCTATTTACTAAATCCTCAGTATCTAAGAGTTTTAAGATGATAAATCAAAGATGGGTATATGATACTATACTGATTGGCTTTAGTCCAAGTGGAGGTTGTTGGGAATTATATCCCAAAGTCAATCATTTGATGATTATGCTAATTATAAATGTATATGAATTGATTAATAATAAAAATTATTTGACCATTTTTATCACAAGGTTACAATTTTAACGAACTCCTGTTTGTAATGAAGTCCTTAGGACTACTTTGATCGATAAAAGAGGATTTATTACATAGTCCTTAAACTGGTTTGCGACCAAACAATACGCTATTATTAGGATGATAGCAATATCAAGTGTGGATCATTGCGTGCTATATGCATTGGTTGTCCTCATAACCAAATAATGTGGAGACACTAGTATGGCATGCAAGTAAGATGTAGGAGTACATCATCACTGAACATGTCCAACTGCAGAGCACTCTACTATCAAGAGTAGCTCGCGAAGGGTATGGGTATAAGTGTCCCTCCAACTTGAGATCACCACGATGACTTGTAAGCAACTCACTGTACTTTGATATCAGACCATCTGAATTTTTAATTTAATAATGAAAGAGTTCTGGATGCAGTCAAGTATTTGTCAAGTTAGTGCGTGAGTCAAGATGGGATTGAGCTCTCCGAATAAGTAGGAGTTAATGTATCAATGTATTTCAATTTAACAAAATCTGGACCCAAATAATCCATATGATGGATTTGAATGATTAAAATATAATATGGATGACTTATCTAAGGTTGACAGTTAAATCCTATGTCATCTTTGAGCATTAGGGTCAAAGAGATGAATTATACGGTAACCATACTCAGTAGGTTCTTGAATGTTGCTTCATCAAAATTCGACCTATCCGGACATCAGATCTCATTGCGAGATGGTTACATCGATTGGTTTAAAAATTTATTTTTATACTACTGGCTTAGGTTCGAACCTATAGGATCATACTCAAAAAAAATTTCTGACTGATCATGTGGCTGATCAACGATTGAGAATCGTTCAAGGGCTTAATCATCAATTCGATTGATGGTTAACCTTATGTAATAAGTTACAATAAATTTATTCACTGAGTGTTAGTAAATTAATAGAAATTAATTAATAATTAGATTACTGATTAGCTCAATTTGATTGAGCAAAGAAGATTTGATAAAATCTAATTGAATTAGATTCAATTAGGTTTGATCCGATTATGTTATGAGATGACCTAATTGCTAAGAGAGAATTATTTTTGATTTGATCAGAACTTGAGTTCAGTTAATTCTTAGTTGGATTAAGATCTTAATAAGAAGTTTGAATTTCTAATTTAATTGGGTTATCTCTTCTTATTAGGTGCAATTAAACTTGATTTGATTGGGATCAAATTGAACCAATTAAGGAGAGTCCCATTGGACTGGGACTCTCTCTCATATCTCCCTTGTGCGCTGCCAATTTGAATCCCATCCTTCTCCACACTAATTTGGTTTTAGCATGAAGAAAAAGAGTGCCTCCACTCTTTCTCACATGCCCCCTTATTGCCCCTTATGGATTGGTTAGTTTAGGAATGTTTTGAATTTGATTTGAAACAATCTTCTTTATCTTGATGAGATTTTGATCTCATCCTAACTCCTTTCATATATGCTTTATTTTGTATGACAAAAGAAGTTATTGTGACCATGGGAAATCAGTTTTCATCATGGAAATCTGAAAGGGGGAGTCACATTTTTTTCTTTGGTGTGAATTGGTGAGAGGGGGCGACAAATAAAGCAAGAGTCCAAACATTGTTGGACTCTTCAAACATTATCCTCTTGGACAGCCAAAATAAAATGATTTCTTTCTTTTGTGCATGTAAGAAAGAAACCAGAAAGTGCTTTTCATGGTGAGAGGGCTTTGGGCATGGCTTTATGGCATGAAAAAAAGGAGGAGAGTCTTCTCCTCTTTGGGTGAGCACAAGACCTAGATTTCTAGGGTTTGATCCTAAGGGTTTGGGAAGAGAGAAAAAGAAGAGAAAAGAGTGTCTCCTCTCTATGTTTCTTTCACATCTTCATCTCCTCTAGATATCCTTCTTCAACCTCTAAAAATATTCGAGAGATTTGAAAAAAGATTCAGATCAGCCAATAAGATGATTTTCGTGCGAGCTAGCACTCTCAAGAAGATCGATCAGATCGGAGCTTCAAAAAGACCTTTCTGTAGAGGCTAGACATATGTGCGACTGCGAGCAACCAGTGAAGACCCTCTTTACCATGTCTCTCAACAGCGCGATCATCGATCCATACTCAAGTATCAAGTTCTGAACTCGATAGATGTAGATTTGATCTACTGCTTACATCCATGCATGCAGATTTTATTTTTTGATTTTTAGATTTTATATGCAAAATATTATTCATAGATCTTAGAGTAGGTTGATTTATTGATCTGATCATATACATGTTAGATTAATATGATTAATCTAGTTACTTTTTACTGTATTTTATTTTAAAAAATTTTAAAACATATGTATGAAATCATCTATGTTTTCCAACACTTCTAATATGATTAGAAGGATGGATCCTAATTTGATTAGGACACTCCTATGTTGTCTATTTAAAGGACTCTAGTCTTACTTCTCATATAATCTCATGATCTCCCATCCTTGCCGTCACCTATTACTGTACCCAGACTCCCTCTCATCTCTTTCTCTAGCCCATGCCCTCTCTCTCTCTAAGCATTCTCCTTTTTGGATCTTAGAGAGAAGTTGGTGGCATTCTTCTTGGTGTCAAGGGTTGGCACCAAGATGATCTTGGTTTCTTCCTCTTCCTCTCAAGTTATTAAGAGTTAGTTATAACACTTCTTGTTTGTTGTTATTCTTAATTAGTTGAGGAATCAAGAAAGGTTCTTAATTTCTTCAAGAATCAAGAAAGAAAGATTAAAAGGGTTCACGGGTTGATCCCTATCCAGACTTGATTTAAGTCCATTCAAGCTTTTGGTTCAAATGAGTAGGATCCAAGAGAAAATAATTGAGATCGGCCCTATGGATATCCATAGAGGCAGGATGCTTGTGCTGCTGATTCAGAGCTTGATCAACTCCAAATCTAGAGATTAAATTGGATTCAATCCTAGTTGCAAATTTAAGGCAAAAGAAAAAGTGATTCAGATATATGAATTGATTACAGGCTTTCTTCATTCATCCTAAAATTAGTTTGCATTAATTTCAGCATATGAACTAGATCCATAGATACTTTCATTTGATGAATGCATACTTAGATTAAAAATATTTTAATCTAATTTTTTATGATATTTTAGATTTAAAAAATTTTAAAATCCATATACATTAGCACCTGTAAAAATCCAACACATTGGCCCATAATCCATTAATAACATCTAGCAGTATGTAGTAGCAATCCAGTAGAATAAAAAGTGATGAATCTCTAAGTGCAGTTAACATGTGATACAGTCCCTTTATCGTGAGTCCCAACTTGATGGAGGTCATGGATAACTTGTCAAACTCCATCATTAGTCATATGTAAGATTTATTTGATTTGAGTTCATATTGTGAATATCCATAAAAATCTTTTTCATCAATCACACTGCCTTAGTCAAGGACTTCTAAACTCAGTCTTATAAATCACATAGAACTACTTCTTTCTACTAAGATCAATAGATCCATCTAGATGCACACCTTGCTCTTGCAGTGAACCATTTGTCACCAACATCCACTACAAAGACTCATTGAGGTCATGCTTATGTGTAGTTAAACTTCAATAGCCTCACTGTGAGCAGCCGTAGCACCGCAGGTCAAAGGACCAGTCACACTACTGCAGCATCGTGAAGTCACTAATAAGTGAGCAGACATCCAAATGACTTCTCATGTTGGTCATGCTCAGTGCTAATTATTCTCTAACAACCACTACACTCTCGTTCTAATATCTCTATCCTACAGAATCGAGACTCATCTATCTGAAGAAAGCAATCCGTACATCGGTCTGTCTGGATCAATCACCATCTCCATGATGATCTTATGATCAAAAGCAATTTAGAAATTAACCATCAATGACACATGCTTTAAATTCTTAACTCTTTGAAAATATGTGTCATCATCTTATTAGTCCCTTAGACGATTCATGGACATATACAACATGAATGGAATTAAGAGTGTCTATTAAGTATAAAATCATATTCTAGAAATATGATATGCATCAGTCAAGATTAGCTTCTAAAGCATACATCTAACAATCTTGTACTTGCACTAAAACCAATCTGCTATATACTTAAAGCCCCATCTTCTTAAGACAGGTTTCGATCTTCAGCTGGCTAAGTAACTTGGGCCTACCACATCCTATGTAGAGTCTACTCTCTGCACCTCTATGTATTTTACTTGAGATAGTTGCATATACTGCTACTCTATATGCTTGGATTTCTGATGAGCCTCAGGCTCCTTAGCGAGGGCTATGGGCCATTATCTTTGAGGTACAGTATCATGGTATCGATGATATGACATCTAGTTTTGTAACTAATATAAGAATCAGAATGCATCCTATGCATCTAAGCATATTCAACTTCCATTGAATGGTTGCTCGGAAGCCTTCCAACATGCCGATCCAAGAACACATCTTGATGTAGATATTCTATCATCAACATTCATGTATCCTCCCACTCTCAGCTCTGACTCTTTTTCAAAGATTAGGAACAATCCTTAATGATTCTCAAGTACTTAGGAATGTTTTCACAGTAATCCAGCGCTCCTAGCCTGGATTTGATTGATATCTGCTCGTGACACTCACAGCAATGATTATATCAAGTTGAGTATATAGCATGGTATACTCCTATACCCAAAAGGGTAGCAGACCCCTCTTAGAGGTTTCTATGCTGAATCCTTTCAGCATCTCCTCGATGTACTTTTCTATGAAAATTCAAGCATCCTCCTAGATCTATCTCTATCGATCTTTATATTGCAAGAGTATGGGATGCTTGCCCTAGGTCTTTCATAGAGAATTTTATATACAACATATTTTAACCGATGTCAGTATGGGACACTCCCACTGATCTTCATGTAAATACATGAGTCCTCCTTGTTCTTGATAAAATCAAATAATTTGATCATACCATTGAAACGAATGTTCCAACTTCGAGATATTTGCTTAAGCCCATATATGGACCTTAGTAGTTTCTGATCTCCATCACTGGAACTAAAATCCATAGCCCATTCTATATAGATATCTTCTCCAGATATTCATTTAGGAAGGCTATCTACACATTCATTTCTCGAGATCGATGTCCAACATCGTCTCATCGTAGGTTTTGGGATTATTTCTATGTTCTCTATCTCCTATGAGAAATATTTTCTCTACATTCTCTGTAAGGATACCAAGTATCTTTCATAAAGATGGGAGATCCTACTTGATCAATAAGGTATAAGAGGTACTACTTGTACTGGCTCATGATGAATAAGTTCTATAGGTCCTATGACTCATTGCTCTGAGAGACTCTTTCTTTGATCTTATCCTTCCACTATCTCTATCTAGGATAAACTATTTTCTGAAAGTATGATAGGTCACAATCACATTTTGATCTTTTGGGAAGAAAAGTAGTATTTTCAAACTCTTTAGGATATCCTATGAAATGAGTTCTCACAGACCTGACCTCTAACTTATTGCCTACCGTACTGGACACATGCTAGATATCTCCAAATCTTGAGAAGGTCAAGACTCGTTTCTCACCATGCCATTGAAGAACAAAATTCGTTCGATTTGATCGGATCGCCAGGGTGCATCTAAAATTTTTTTTATTTTATTAATTTATAACCATTTTAAATTATCTGAATCATAGTGGAATAGGGATCAAATCTCCAGAAGATTATTTGATTTGATATCTCACAAGATCTGAATACACAGATCCTCTACTTCATATGCACGCCAGGCTCCATAGGGAAGTGGGATGATTTTCTTGGGCATTAATTTTTAGAAGGGAAGCAAGGGGGGAACAAGATCTGATCTCCCAGGGAACACCTTGGATGTGAACCCTCATGCCAAGGTATATTTAGCACCTCAAAACACATCAAGAAAGGACCCTCCTTTCTTGTGTCGCACCCTTTTTCTCCATCTCACCATGTGGTATCTTTTTTTTTTGTTGCACAAAAGGATTGCTGAACCACTGGTTGATTGTTGGTCCCTCTTTTAAATAGATACCTGCATGATCTGATTATATTCTAACTGATTTAGGACTCCTAACCAAATAAGAAACCAACACGAGAATGGAGAGCACCTCATCTACTCATGCGAGAACACTTCACGCATGTCAATATGGGGTAGAAATGATTTTTTTGTGCTCCTCTTCTTAGTCGGCCACAATATGAGAGAGAGTTTCTGGTTCATGGGACTCTTTGGTTCTAAACCAAATTGGTTCAAATTTGATTCAATTCGAATCTGATTCGAACCAAATTCGAAGAGCCTATCAATCCTAATTTAATTAAGATTCTGATCCAAGTCTAACTTAAATTTCTAATCTAATTTAAGTCTAATTAAATTAGATCTAATTTAAAATTAATTAGCACTTAAATTTAACCTCTTATAAATCTTTTGGATCATTGATCAAAACATTATCATCCTAAGAATTAAATCTGAACCTCATATCTAGTGCTAGCTAAATATAATCAACTGTTTAATCCTGTATGATCTCTAACTTAATTTTTAATTAAGCTAATCTATTTGTTCAATCAAGTCACATATTTCTAAATTGAACATATAGACTTAGGTCAATTCTTTTTTACTTTGTCTAACTTTGTGCATGACTCCATAGGTTCGAATACTAAGCCGATAGTACAGAAACTATTTTCTATACTAATCGAAGTTATCATTTAGCAATAATTCTCAATATTCAAATAGGTCGAATATTTGCAAGACAACACTCAAGAATCTAAGAATATGATTACCGTATAATTCATCCCTTTGACCCTAGATACTCAGGACGATCTAGAGTTTAACTGTCAATCTTGGATTAGTCATCCATATTATATTTCAATCCTTTTCAAATCTTATGACCTATCATATGGATTATCCCGACCGAGGTCTTACTTAATTGAAATACAGTGATGCATTAACTCCTAAAATACAAAGGGATCAATCTCATCTTGATCCACACACCAACTACTATAAGTACTTGACTATATCCAGAAATCTTTCATTACTGAATTAGAAATTCAGATAGTCCAGCATCAAAGCATAGTGAATTGCTTGTAAGTCACCATGGTGATCTCAGATTGGAGGGATACTTATGTCAATATTCTTCATAAGCTACTCTTAATAGCAAAGAACTCCACAGGTAAGTTATTTGTTCAGTGATGATGTACTCCTACGTCTTATCTGTATGCCATACCAATGTCTCCACGCTCCTTAGTTAAGAGGATAATCAACCTATATGGTACATAATGACCTACACTTGATAAACATCATCATCCTTTAATAACGTATCATTTGGTCATAAAAATATTTAAGAAATATTCGATAAATTCTCTTTTATCGATTGTCATATAGTTCTAAGGACTTCATCACAATATTAGAGTTCAATCAAGGAGGATGTAACCTTGTGATGAATATGCTAAATAATTTTTATTAATTCATAATTTATATATAAATTATAAAGAGCAGAATCATCCAAATAATTGGCTTTAGAATATATTTCCTAACAGTCATATTTCATATGGTGTGGTAGGAACGAATTTAGAGGACACCTTATTCAATAGGTAAGTTTAAAGCTTGTCTCCAAAAAAATAAAGATAATCAATGAAGTTCATCATGGACCAGACCATATCTTATACAGTCCTATTCCTCCTCTTAGATACCCATTGAGTTGAGCTGTACTAGGAGGGGTCCATAATGAAACTATGATATTTTTCTTGAGATAACCAAAAAATTTTCTACTTTGGCATTGCTTCCTTGATCTGATCGAAATACTTTTAGAATTTTTTTGATTTACTTCTCTACTTCACATCTGAACCCTTTGAATTTTTTAAAAATATTAGATTTGTATCTTATATATATACCCATACCATGACTGATCATCGATAAAGATAATGAAGTAGAAATAACCTTCTTTGACTGGCATATCAAATGCACTGCACACATCAAATATGTATAAGGGCAAGTATGTCAGTGGTCCCTTCTCCTTATCCCACAAAGGATAGCTTGATCATTTATCCTCAAAGAAATGATACGCAAACTAGATATCACTCAACAATCAATGATCCCAAGAGCCAATATTTCTCCAGTCTATAAATCATTTCTTCTCTTCTATGATCTAGCTTAAGGTACCACATATACTTCAGGTTTATCTCAACTAAGGATCTCTCAGACCCAATGGTACTCACTGTTTGCTCAAATAAGTTCATAGATGTATCATCATGTAAATGATAAAGACTGTTTCGAAGAACTAAATCCAAACGATAATCACAGAGATTAGGTGCCCAAGGCCACTGTAGCAACTTTTGCTCTATTTCCAACTCAAAGAGTTACTTTACCTTCCCTCAGCTCTCTATATTTTCTTAGACCCTATACTAAAGTGCATAAACATGCACAAGTCTAATACTCAACTGGTAGAAGAGAAAATCGTAAGATCAATTTTGAGCAATTTAGATATGCCTTCCCAAGGCATATTCTTTTCTTTAGGCTCTCCAAGTATGTACCTCTGAACTTTTCAAGGTTTCTTAGTTATCAATATTTTGACCAATCCAGATAAAGTGTTATCAAGGTTATTCATATGATAGTTTACTATAAACTGTCCATAAAAAATAGGAAGAGATTGCATAATCAATCCACTAGCAATTTTTTGTGTATGGTCATGTCAAGCTTTTCAAGCTCCTTAATATCCTTGATTATTGTCAAACAATGATCATAGACTGACTATCCATCACATATTTTATGCACTGTGCGACTCTGATTATCTTATAACTTTTGTAGATGAGTCAGCATATCATTGGCAGTGTACATATCTTTACGCATGCATTGGAGTTCATCATGCATGGACTCCAATTTACAGCACCTATCTTTATTGTCATTATCCATCCACTTGTCAAGTATAGCTCATTGACTATGGAATGGATGGACTGATAACATAAGATAACTTGATCAAGAATATGACTTAATTTTCAAAACTAAAAATGATTCTTAGGTTTTTAAACCAATTTATGTAATTGATTTTGGTTAAATGATTGATATCTAGAATTCGAGCTAGAGGGTTGGAAACTGACATAGTAAATCACAGAGAGCAAAGATTCTAATTAGATATTTATACTTAATTTATAATTTATCTTAGATACTTTTAGAAACAAATAGGCTTTCACTATTTTATCAGATCCCTCACACTCTCTGGATGGAGAAATAAAAATTCTAATGTGATAATTAAATTTCTAGTGGGTGCTGTGGTCCCACTGATGTCGTGTACCTCACCTGACAGATATTGATAACACACACATCGATGCATGGATAACTCATTACCCAGATACTTCTTTAAGTATATTATAGTAATTTGATCTCTAAGTCATGTAAGCTCATCTGACAGATATTGACCACACTCTTTAGTTAAGTCAGACCCATCGTTCACAAGCAAATGTAATGCCATCATTAGATCCCTCACCTAACAAATATTGAATTCAATCCCATCCTTGTCCTGGAGTAACTATTTGCTAATAGAGTGGTTGCGTGTTTTCAGTGCAACTGAACCACTGTAACCAATCACGAACTATCAACACTAGTAGCACGCCCGCAATCTACATTGATGGAAGACCTTTAGACTTAATATTTATGGAGAGATTTAGGTTTAGATCTCATCTAATCAGTCATCAAATAACTGATCTAATTGGCATGGGCTAAACCAAACCATTAAGCAACCATATTCAAGACAATCTTCCAAATTGGTTAGATAAGTGGAGATCAGTGGGGGTCCCTCCATTACTTTTCTTAAACACCAATAAATTAGTCAGATCAACGAATAAAACTAATTAAATAATCACCTTTCAATTATTTTCTTAGACACTAATTGATCAATTGGTCCAAATAGATTAGCTTAAGCAAATCAGGCTCAACTTACATAGTTGAATTAAGTCCTTAGGTTAATTGATTCTACAAATGGATGTCAGTCAACTTAATCTATAACAATTATATGATCTTAAGCTCTATTGACATAATCCTAATCAACACTTGACTTGATTTGATCAACTACTAAATTGATTTAGACCCAATATGATCAAATCAAAATCTTAGGTATAATCCAATTACATGACCTAATTTGATCTACCCATGACCAATCCCTCATGCACAAACATAAATTTCAGGTCCTAAATCTAAATTTTTAAATCTAAATTCTTTGCATGAAAAATAAGTTTTGGATCTCAAAATAATTTTCAGATCATGCATGCAAGCATATATCACATATATCAATAAATTCAAATAATAAAAATAAATTTCAAATCTAAAATGCAATCACATATCATATATATGAACAAAATTCAGATCATACTAACTAATTTCAGATCTAAGCATATTTTCATATATCATATATACAAATCAAAATCAGATCTTGAAACTCTTTTCAGATCTAAATCAAATAGGTATACATCTCATGTATGGATTAAAAATTAGATTTTGAAAATCTTTTTCAAATTATGCATGTTATTTTCATATATATGAACCCATAGCTCTGATATCACTATTGAGATTTCTAAGGTGCTTGTGCATGTAGATTTTAAAATTTTTCAAAATTAAAATCTAAAAGAATAATAGATTAAAATACTTTTAATCTAAACATGCATACATCATATGTAAACACCTAAGGATCTAGTTCATATGCAGAAAATAACACAATCTGATTTTTAGTCTGAAAATAAACATGCGATCGGATCGCATACTTGTTTCGCTTTTCCTTTCTTCAAGTCTAGATTTTTTCTAGAGCCGATCATTATTTATGATCTGATGATCTCGGATATCTTCAATAGGTCTCTTTGAAGCCACACAAGCATCCAATCTCTATTAATATCCATACGAAGCCTTGCTCTGATCAGAAGCCTTTGATCTCATCAGGGTGCTAGCTCCCTTACGGAGATCACATCTTGACGATCGATGAAAACTCTTCTTCTTTCTCAAGACACTCTTAGAAAAGAAGAAGAATAGGAGGATGGAGATCTCTACGCTAGAGATCTAGAGAAGAATCCTTTCTTCTCTTTTTTTCTATGCATGAGAGAACCTTTCTCTCTTCCTTTCTCATACCTCCAAGAGGAATCTTTTCTCTCCAAAATCAGCATACAAGAAGGAAGACTCTTCTTTCTTTCTTCAGCCTATGAGGAAGATCTTCTTCCTCACCTTTTTGTCATGCCAAGGAGGAACAATTCCTCTCTTTTTTTTAGCCCAAGAGGAAGACCTTCTTCCTCTCCTTTTCACACACCAAGGACCCCTTGATTTTTGCATAAAAACAGCAGCCAACCTCTCTTAGTTCATGCCTAAGAGAGGCCTTTTAAAGGGGCGTTGAGATGGATTTTGGATAGGAGTCAAACTCCTATCTTTTTGGCATCTAAAGGCTTGGCGGTGTGCATGATTTGGATGGAGTTTGGGATGGCCTCCACTTCCTACTTTTAAGGTGTGTAAGAATTTTAAGTTGTGAACTCTTCACTAAAAAGGGAGGTGCATGAGGGCTGAAATAGCATGGAGATTATTGGCGCAAATCCAAGTGTGGCGTGGAGATGAGGTGGGCGGTTAGCAAAAGATTAGTCCTAATCAAACTAGGACTTCCTTAAATCTTTATTCAAGCTCTAACCAATTCTTGGATCAATCCTAACTAACTTAAAAATTAGTTATAATCAAATAACTAATTAGGTCCTAGCCCAATTAGGAATCCAATTAGGCCCTAATCTAATTAGAAAATTAGTTAGGTTAAATCCCATAAAATTAGAGATTGATTTTTTGGATATAAGGTCATCTCATAACCAATAGAGTTTAATCCAATCAAGCCTGTTATCTAATAGGACTTGATCCAATCAAATCCAAATCAAATTAAATTGAATCTGATTCAATTAAATCTGATTTGAACTCCATAGCTTAATCATATTGAGTTGTATTGCAATTTAATTGCAAATTACATCCTTTAAAAATTCACTAACCCTTAGGGAATTAAACATTGCAATTTTTGCATTGATTTAATCATCAATCAAATTGATAATTAAATTGTATTATGATTTATAATCATAACTCAACCATCTGATCAGTCAAAAGCCTCTTTTATGTGTGACCCCGTAGATTCTATTCTATCTGATAGTGAGGTATATTGTGATCTCTATCACAATATCATTGAAACTTCTTTCAATGGGTTAGAACCATTCCAACTCTATCCATCAAGGATTATCGATCATCAAGATGATGCTCATGGGCCCCATAATCCATCAATGATATCTAGCAGTATGTAATGGCAACTCAATAGAATAAAAAGTGATGAACTTCTAGATATAGTTAACATGTGATACAATCCCTCTATCGTGAGTTTCAACTTGATAAAACTCATTGATAACTCATCAAATCTCATCATCAGTCATATGTATGATTTATTTGATTTGAATTCATACTGTGAAAATCTATGAAAATTCTTTTCCATCAATCACACTGCCTTGGCCAAGAACTTCTAAACTCAATCTCATAAATCACATAGGACTACTCTTTTTCACTAAGATTAATAGATCTTATCTAGATGCAATCCTACTCCTATGGTGGACCAACTATCATCAACATCCACTATAAGGACTCATTGAGGCCATATTTATATGTAGTTAAACTCCAGCAGCCTCACTATAAACAGTCATGGTATGACAGATCAAAAGATCAGTCATACTACTGCAGCATCGAAAAAATTACTAATGAGTGAGCAAATATCTATGTGACTTCTCATGTTAGTCACGCTCAGTACTAGTTATTCTCTAACAACCACCTGCACTCTTGTCTCAGTGTCTTTACACTGCAGATTCGAGACTCATCTATCCAAAGAAAGTGATTCGTGCATCGATCTATCCAGATCAATCACCATCCGCATGATGATCCTATAATCAGAGGCAATTTAGGAATTAACCATCAATGATATATACCTCAAATTTTTAACTCTTTGAGAATATGTATCATCATCTTGTTAACCTCTTAAACAATTCATGGACACATACAACATGAATGAAATTAAGAGTGCCCATTAAGTATAAAATTATATCCTAAAAATATGATATGCATCAGTCAAGATTGGCTTTGGGGTATACATCTAACATGGTCTAGTCGCGAACCTCTAGAGTGGCTGAATTAAAAAGGTTGACAAAAATTGGATTGACTCGCCCTCCTTTTGATTGACAATATAGAGGTAGTCGGACCACTTCTGTTGACGTCGGCTACTGACGAAACGGTCAATGAAGGATTGAGTCAACTGCTCAAAAGAGTGGATCAAGGCTGGTTTCAGACTAAGATACCAACGTCAAGCCGTCCCCTGTAGAGTAAAGGGAAGGCTCGGAAAAGAATGGCATCGGTGGCTCCATGGAGGAGCATCACTATCTTGAAGCTTTCGAGGTGATCGATGGGGTCGATAGTCCCATCATAATTTTTCAACTATGGATTCTTGAAGTACTAAGGAAGTGGCTGTTGCATGATCCTCGAATCAAAGTGTGGGTCAATATTGAACCCATCGTAAGGCACCGAGGGAGTATTGCGGATTGCATCCATCTGCTGATCAATTTTTCAAAGCTGTCGCTTGAGCAGAGCATCTCAGATGGTGCAGGCCTCAGAGTGCTGGGGAGATCATCGATCAGGGGTTGAATCATGCCCTGATCGAGGCTCAAAGATCACTGCCTTTTTGGTTCTAGCTCTAGGGTAGTTTTAGTGGGTTTGTCTCCTCTTTGGATTTTATGGAGGGACCTATGGCTGTTCTAGTAGTGGCGGCTGCAAAGCCAGATTCAACAGTGGTGCTGTCGATAGAGGTGTAGGGATGGCCTGATCAAGCTGCGGTGCCATCGGTGGAGGTACAGGGGCAATCCAGATCACATGTACAGCTGCCATCAGATTTTGAACTTACTGAAAGAGTAGGTTGAACTAATCTATCTTCACCACTATCGATCGAAGAGATGGAGGAGTTTTAGCCACTCACGGCTGCACCTGGTTGTTAGCCTAGCTCTCCATCGATTGAGAGGCAATGGTGTTGGTACGATGGGATGAAGCTCGCTTAGGTGGCATGGTTTTGTTGCTCTCAATCTGCACTCCTCCAAATGGGGATATCCTTCCTCTAGCATTAATTTATTGGTGTAAGATTTCATAGGACGTCGGGATGCTAGAGTGGATGGTGAGATGGGGGCTCCTGAGGGTGTGACTTGCAAAAAAAGTCCTGATCGGATGTTGCTCCAGTGGGGACCCTCCGATGCTCAAATTAAAATTTTTGTTCAACACATGAAAGAGTGTGAGTGGTAGAGTAATGGCGTACCTTTTTTAGGATCCCCTTTGGATCTCCTTTTATGGATGGAGGTGGGATCTTTAGTTGTAAGTTGGATGGCATGATTCCGTCAGGTCGGGACATAATTTGCATGTAGTGGTAGAACTGTCAGTTGAGACTCTCAAAATATGGTGGTTATGGTTGCCTTATCTATTTTGTGACAGCTATAGCCTAGCAGATGTTGAATTTTAGATGGATGTGCCAAACTAATATCGATGACCGAAGACTGATCAGCCACGATTAAAAGTTGGATGCTCTGAGTCATCCTCAGATGAAAAAGTCAAGAGCTGAGAGTCCGTTCAGCAGCGAAAAGCCGATCGATCAGATGTGATCGGTTGAATATTGTTATCTGGCAGACTGAGCTCACCATTCAAGCACATCGATGACTCAGCCTAATCTGCAGGGATCGTCCATCAAGAAAATATCAGCAGCTCTAGCGAGGGTTATCGAGCGCCAGTCGGTGGGTCTTTATCCACTCAAGCAGTAGAGCATTGATGGGGTAGAGGTTAAAGACTAGTCGATGATGGACCGACGAAGATCATGGCTGATGATACATCGGTAGAGGCTCAACAGATGGGCTTACTAGACTTGGGTATCCTGGATCTTGGGCTTCTTCATATCATCGGCCCATGCGAAATTTCTCTCAATATTTCTTTTGGTAACGAGGAATATATATGGTTCACTCGTTGTTGCCAACAAAAGATTGTATTATGGCATCCAACTAAGGACTTTTCTGGAATGGACACCAAATTAGACTTTTCTGGAATGGACACCAAATTAATATTTAAGTTTCATAAATAGTATTTATAATCATGTGTTTATATCTCGTTCTTGCATGCAATTAACTAAATATGCAAGATGGCAATTAGATCGGATTAGATTGGATACGGGTTGGATCAATGTAGGTTGGATTAGAAAATCATCAACCAAAATCCAATCAATCTATTAAATAGATTAAAAATTCAAATTTAAATCTGATCTATTTATTAAATAGATAATTCGATCCGATCCGACCTGCTTAATCAGTTTATTAAAAAGATCAAATTAGATTAAATAAGTTAAATGGGTTAAATAGATTAGACAGATTAAATAGGCCAGATTAAATGAGTTAGAAACAGATTAAATAGGTTTTAAACATGTTAAACAGATTTTAAATAGGTTAAACAGGTTAAATGGGTTAAACAAATTATTTGACTCAATCCAACTTGAATATTAAATGTGTTAAATAGATTATATATCTGTAATTCAAATCTAATTCAAATATTAAATGGATTGATGTATTTATAAGTTAAACCCATTTAATCTAAACTCAAATATGATTATGACAGATCAAATACGGATTAAATTAATAGACGGATCATATTTTATTAGTTCTATCACAAAAATAAATTTGAGGATTAAGAATAAAACTTCTATTAAGCCGAACGGAGCTTCGGTCGTGATAGGCCAAGCCGAACTGTATTAAAGCTTCATGAAACTAATAGTTAATTAAAATTTCAATTGTGCAACGAGGGAGACACGGATTAGTTAGTAGAACAAAAAGATCTGTGGATTTAACCATTGAACTTGCTGAAGATGCACGATGAATCGGTGTAGGTGGCTATGGTACAGAAAACCAGTGGTTATTTAGCAATTTAAGATCATATTATATAAATAATAAGATGTGATATGAAATAGAAAGATCTTTTGCCAAGCGAACAACGAGTTCTTATCTTTATTTTTACCTTCGTTGCTCTTATTTTTTTTAATTTTTATTTTAAATTATCTAGTTCAGCCCTAGTTTACCTATAGTGTAGATCTAGCACCCTAATAATATTTATTTTCAATTTTTTCAGATAAATAATATTATAATAGTGAAAGAACTTGAAAGTTAAAACACGAGGACCCATGCTACCATCATTTTTTTTCTTGTCTTGTTTCCGGCTATATATTCAATATAGCAACACACCCACGCATCCGAATCCTCTAGAAGGACGTCCGTGCCATCCAGATTCCCCTCAGTGAAAGATTTTTTGGTCTACACCACGTATCATTTATATTGTAAGAATTGATCAGATGACCTATTCAAGAATGCAAGGTAATAAGCTATTTTAAGTCATCGAAAAAGTTCTATCCATCCCATACTCCTAATATAACAAATACCACTTTCTACCAAAAAAAATATAACAAATACAACTCAACAAGTCTCTCGGAAGATGAAGTACCAGTAATATAAAATTTCATGTCATCTAATTCATGATGGTAGAAGCATATAAGCAAATTGAATGGTAACTTTTGATGATATAACACTAATTACACCTAAAAAGCAATCAAAACTAATTTACAATTCTTTTTATTAGCATGATCTTTTTTCGTATTATTAAAGATATTAGAATGGTACAAATTTTTCTTGGTACTTTATCTCATACCCCCATTTCTAGCAATTCAAGGACCCAAACTAGCTATAGATCCCAAACTTAGGACTCTTGGAATGATTCATGACCTAATGACTCAATTTTGTCCCATATAAAAGTGAAAATGGATCGGATAATATTTATCTAAATCCATTTGTATATCCAAATTTGGATGCAAATTCGAATATCTAATTAATATCTATATTACATTTATATCTATTATGGTGTAGAGTGGGGGCTTCATTAGTTCTACATTGGTTGTGAGTCAAGAGAGACTTTGACTTATATAGGAGGAGACAATCCTTCCCACGTAAGGTGCTTTTTAAAGGATAAAATCATGTGACCCACGAGTTAGGACAGACAATACCTTATATGTCGAGCCATGAGCCTTTGACCGCAATATTGGCGCCCATCGTGGGGCCTATGCACCTTCTTCGGACTGTGGGGCTCCTCCCATCCATACATACAACTCTTCCTTGACTAGGAGGCTATATTGTGGTATAGAGTGGAGGGCTTTATTAGTCCCATATTGATTTTCTTTACTGGAGGGTTGTGTTGTGGTGTAGAGTGGGGGGCTTCATTAGTTCCACATTGATTATGAGTCAAGAAAAATTCTGGCTTATATAGAAGGAGATCATCCTTTCTATGTGAGGTGTATTTTGAAGGATAAAATCATGAAGCCTGTGGGTCAAAGCAAATAATACCTCACATATCGAGCCATGAGCCCTTGACTGCAACAATATCAATTAAGCAAAAAATAAATACAAATATCGATAGATAACTATCGATCCATATTCGAATATTCAATTCTTTTTATAAACCTATTTAACCTTATAAAACATTCATGAACTATTAAAGAAAATAAATAACTATATTAACATATTACCGGCTCTATTTACCTTCAATTCATTGATATCTTTGATTTTATGATAACAAAGTTTAACCATCTAACTTCCATCCTTATTTTTATTCATACTTTCAGTATCTACATATATCCATATCCATTTAAATTAAATATAAAAATATATTTTTGCACCTGGTTAATATCCGTATTATTAAATATAAATCATATAAATATGAATACGTTGGAAAACAAGTAGGGCTTAAAGCATGTATTTCCAAATTTTTTTATTGCAACAGAAAGATTAGATTAAACAATTTAATCCTATAAACATGCTTCTAGATCAAATTCTAAATCCTATCCTAGGATCTGTAATATGATATAATGCATGTATATGATCTGAAAATAAAATCTGCATAGATGAACATATCAAATATGCAATCATAGATCTAATCTACATATCTATCAAGTTCAGAACTCGATACCTATGCATGGGTAGAAGATCTCCGCATCTGAAAAATCATGGACTTGAAGATTGCTTGCCACTGCACAAGGTGTCCAGTCTCTAAAGGTGATCCACTCGAAGTCCTGTACTGATCGATCATCCCAAAAATGCTAGCTCGTGCAACGACCTCAAATGGCTGATCTATCTTTCGTCTTTGGATGACCCAGACTCCTCTGGATCTGAAGACGGACTAGGAGGAATATGTGACGTTGGGAGAAGGGAAGAAGAACTCTTTCTCACTATGAATTTTTCTCTCTCAAAATCCTAGAACAGATCTAGGACTCTCATCCAAGAGGAGGAGAACCTCCTCTATGCTCACACACCAATAGATGGCTGCCCAACCCCAAGCCACGTGCCCAAAATCCTAGAACTCACTGGAAGTGATCTGATTCAGATTCTTTTTCTTTGTCACACAAAGGAAGGGTTTTATAGATGTGGGCAGTGGGGTGGAATGGATGAAATCAAACTCTCATCCAATCTCAAATTTAAATTGAATTCAAATTCAATGGATCAATAATTTGATCCTTATCAAACCAACTCTTGATCCTTATCAAGAGTGGTCAACCAAGAAGCATTTGGTGTGGAGTTCCATCACACAAAATTAGATTTGTGCGATGAGAAAGGTGGGACGTTCCAAGGGTGGTCGGCTAGAAGAGTCCAAGCTAATTTAGACTCTAGGGTTTCATCCAATTACGGCTTCTTCCTAATCAAATTAGGTTAGACCCAATTGATTAACTTGAACCCAATCTAATTAGGTTCCAAACTTGATTAAATCAGAATTTAATCGAGCCTAATTTTTGATGAAATTAGAAATCAAATATTCTTATCAATTAGGTCATCTCATAACCCAATCAGGTAAAATCAAATTGAATCTAATTTATTTAGATTTGATCTAAATCACATTGCTCAATCAAATTGAGCTAATCAGCAATCTAATTACAAATTAATCCTTCTATAATTGATTGCAACTTTTGTATAAGACTAACCTGTTAGGAATTGTGTCCTAAAATCAATCATGTGATGATTAAGTTCATCCTTATATATGAATTATTGATTATTGAATAATAGTTATTCTGATATTTTTCATCATAAAGTGACATCTTCTTTGAACTCTTATACTGTGATGAATCCCTAGAACTATACTAGTGTATGATAAAGAGAGGATTTATCGTATAATTCTTAAACAAGTTCGCGATCAAATGATACATCATTATGGGATGATGATGTTTATCGAGTGAAGATCGTTGTGTGCCATATGAGTTGATTATCCTCTTAATCAAGGAGTATGGTGACACTGGTATGGCATACAAATGAGATGTAAAGGTACATCATTACTAAATAAGTAACTGACCTGCTGAGCATTCTGCTGTCAAGAGCTGCTCGCGAAATATATGGGTATAAATATTCTTCAGATCTGAGATCACCATAGTGACTTGCAAGCAACTCACTGTGCTTTGGTGTCGAACTACCTGAATTTTTAATGCAGTGATGGAAGGCTACTGGGTACAGTCAAGTACTTGCGAAGTTTGTATGTGGATCAAGATGAGATTGACCCCTCCAGATTATTGGAGTTGATATATCACTATATTTCAATTTAGTAAAGTCTTGGTCAGGATAATTAATGAGATGTATTTGAAATGAAGTAATCTCGGTTGACAGTTAACCTGAGACCATTCTAGAGCATCCAGGGTCAAAAGGATGAATTATGTGGTAACTATGAGTATGGATTCTGAAATATTCTTTTGCAATAATTCGATCTATCTAGATGTCAGAAACTATTGCTAGATGATTCTTGATTAGTGCAAAAATTGATTCCTGTGCTACCGATTTAGTGTTTGAACCTATAGAGTAACGCACACAAGTCAGACAAAATAGGAAGGAATTAATCTATGTTTATATGTCCAATCTGAAAGTACTTGATTTGATTGAATATATAAGTTAACTTAATTAAGAATTGAGTTATGGGTCAAACGGGATTGAAGAGTTGACTATGTCTAGCTAGCACTACACATGAGGTTCAGGTTCAATCCTGGGGATGAATAATTTCTATCTATGATTTATGAAACATATGAAAGATTGAATTTAAGTACTAATTAATTTTAGATTAGATCTGAATTAATTAAACTTAAATAAGTCTAAAATCTATATTAGACTTGGTATAAAAGTCTTAAAGAGTTTAGGATTGACAGCCTTTCGAAATTATTTCGAACCGACTTCGAATCGGATTCGAATCGAATCTGTTTTGGATGAGATATGAGTATTCCTACTTACACTGAGAATATCACTCATGAAGTATAATTAAAAATTGATTTGATACTTATTTGGAGTGTCCCAAGTGAGTGTGAAAGTGGGTGCAAGTGGATGTCATAAGTGATGGTAATTATATCTCATGTAGGAGTCCTTCTTTCATGAGTATTGGATCAATTTAAATCAGATTTGAATAAAGAGTTCTCCTCTCATTAGGTCATGAGAATCATCTATAAATAGAGAGAGTCTCTACCTATGGATGAAAGAAGAGAATAGAATAGCAAATAAATCAAATTGAGAGAAGAGAAAAAGAGAGAGAGACAGGCATGTGTAGAGAGAGGTCCTTCATCTTCTACATCTCTCCCTTTATTGCCGCCTCCTCTCCTTGGACGTAGATCCTTCTTAGGTATCCTACCTGCTGGTGTGAGGTGTAATATCATCACATCTCATCCCTTGATTGATTGTGTATGCGAAGCCAATTGGGTTGGAGTTTATCTTGCTTTCCTACAGCATCTGATGTGCATACGAAGTAGAGGGTCTGCATATCCAGGCTTCCGTAAAAGTTTATATCAGATAATTTGATATTTGATCCCTAGTTCTACTATGATTCAAGTAAGGATTTGATCCTTAAATAAGTAGAATATTAAAAAAAAAATTTAGATGCAATCTGGATATTCTGGAGGGAAACTATTTCCTTTCCTTCAATTGGTATCAGAGCTAGGTTTGAAATATATATATATATAATAGAATTTTTTATGATTATTTACATAAGATATAATTAAAATTTTTTGTGTGATATTAAATCTCATTTAAATCTATTTATATAAAATTTTTGATCTAATTTTGATTGGGTTAGATGTGCCTAATCAATGGTTGATTAAGGTTGTTATAAATCTATTATAACAGAATTCTGCTATTGCTGAATTTTTGTTAAAAAATAATATGAATTAAAAATCTATTTTAAATTTATTTTAATAAAATTTTAATTTTATTATTTTTCTTATGAAATGAGGATTATTTTAAATTTAAATTGGATCTATTTTGATGGATATTTAGAACTAAATTCTATCATAATTCAATACTATGCGAAAATAGATTTTATCAGAAATTAATTTCTTATGCATCCATTTTTGCATCTAATTATTTTTTTATTTGATATCGAATCTGAAATTGATATTTTATAATCAGTATAAGTTAAGTTTTAGATTTGATATGATGTATATGATACATCAAATCTAATTAGATTAAATGAAGAACATAATTGATGAGATCAAGGATATATTCATGACATAAAATAGTTTTGTCAATAATTGTATGTTGATGTAATTATATATGAAATTAGATTTTAGATTTTAGTAGTCTAGTACTCAGATTGATGAGATCACCACACCATCCGGTCATAAGAGATTGAAGAGATTAATCTCTCTTTTGCCTATTCGATGGGTTCTCTTATGATGTATAGGGGTGTCGTTGTGATCCAGTTTCATGAAGAAAAAAAGTGAACAGACTTTTATATATTATTTTTATTATAAATATATTTAGATTAGATCTAAAGTGATTTATGATTCATTATAATAGGATAAAATTTATATATAAAATTATTTTAGATCTGAATTAAATGTTACATATTGATCTAAAAGTTGTCATGATACATGAAATGTATGAATGAAGTTTAGATCATACCTATGTATGTTTAATTGTTAAATATATTATAAAAATTTATTTTCATATATTGAAATATATGGTATGCTTCACTTAAAATCTTTATAGAATAGTTCTACAAATCAAAACACATGTTTCACACCCTTAATTATGAATTAAGTTTGAATGATCTAGAATTGAGAATTGAAGATCATTAAGACACAACATAATATGATGAGAAAGGGTTAGCATGATTCAGGTCCTTTTAATGGGTTAGACCTAGAGTTAGGAACACATATGGATCAAGTAGAGAAATTAATTAAATCTAATCAAGTGTTGAATTAGATTAGGTCAGTATTTCTCTAAATCAATCTCAATAGTTAAAGTTTGATCAAATCCATATGTTTGACCCTAATAAATGGACCATGATCATGGCTCCATGGTTGAGCCTGAATCTTTTGGTGTGTCAAATCGAAACTAATTAATCAGTTTGTGTCTAAGGTAAGTTTGGTAGATTCGATCAAGTAGTTTTTAATTGAGAGCTATTCACCTAGATGCATCTACAGTGAGTTAAGGGCAGATCCCTCTCGCTGATCTCACTTACCTAGCCAACATAGTAGATTATATTTTGATTAGGTCACTAGTCGATTGGTGTAGACCCATGCCATTAAGGTGAATCAGTATGATTGATTTAGGTATCTTTAGACCAGCTTGTGTTTAATCCTTTACATGACTTGGTGAAGTCAGTGGAAGGATTTACAGCTTACAAGTCAACTTCTTCTCTTATTCTCAGGTCAATAAAATCAAATACTCTATATTATTAGTCCATAAAGTGATAAAGTTATGAGATAACTTGGTTATTGGCTCCCATTAAGATGTGTGATAATGAGTCTAATATTCTAAATAGGCATTGGAGGCGCCACACGCCTGGTGTTTATTACGTATTAGAATTATCATTCATTATATGATCATCATGATGTACCTTCAGATCAATGATCAGGTTGGTCGAGCCACACTTGAGCCTGGACATCCATTTGTTGGATGCACTTAATGTGTCATGTTAATGGTTAGACCTAACTAGAATTTTCAATGGAGGCACCACACGCCTGCTGAAGGGATGTCTGGGGCAAAACCTAATGCTAGAAGTTGTTTGGAGAAATAATTGGTTATGAGCCTACCCATAGATGTACTAGGATTGGTCGAGTCATACTCGAGCCCGAATGCAGTCCGTGTGGATTCTAGTACCCGCTAAGGAATTAATGTAATTTTTTAAGTTGAGGGTAGAGGCTATCAATTTGCAAAAAATAATGGGAGGACCTTTAGACTAAAGTCCATATCTTCAGAATTAAAAAAAAATAATTCATATACTAATAGGCTAATTTTTTTTCTTTTCAGTTATGGCCAACACACTATCCCTCCGTTCACTGTTGGACAGCGACAAGCTCACTGGATCTAACTTCGATAGCTGGTATCAAAAGTTAAAGATCGTGTTGGAGCATGAGAGAATTTTGTATGTCCTTACGGATCAGGTGTTGGGAAATGTGTCCCAAAAAGCCAATCGTCAAGCTGTTGATGGTTGAGCAACCAAGTATTGTAATTGATTTGTTAATAAATAAAATATATTTGGCATTTTCATCATAAGCTTTTATCTTCTAATGAACTCCATTGTTATGATGAAGTCCTTAGGACTATTTAGGTTCGATAAAGAGAGGATTTATCGATTAGTCCTTAAAACTGTTCACGACCAAATGATAGGCTGTTAATAAGGACGACAGCTTCTATCGAGCATAGGTCACTGTAGGCCATATGGGTTGGTTGTCCTCTTAACCAAAGAGTGTGGAGACACTGGTATGGCATACAGGTGAGATATAAGGGTACATCGTCATTGAACGTGACCAACTCCAGAGCATTCTGCTGTCGAGAAAGTCTCTGATGGGATATAGGTATAAGTGTCCCTTAGACTTGAGATCACCTCAGTGACTTGCAAGCAACTCACTGTGCTTTGGTACTGGACTAACTAAATTTCTAATTCAGGGATGGAAGGCTTCTGGGCACAGTCAAGTACTTGCGAAGTCAGAGTGTGATCGAGATGGGATTGACCACTCCAAGAGTTGGAGAAGAATGAGTTGCTGTATTTCAATTTAGCAAAACCTTGGCCAGGGTAATCCATCAGATGGATTTGATATTTTGAAATACAATGTGGACAACCTGATCAGAGTTGACAGTTGAGCTCTGGGGTGTCCTATGATCATTTTGGTCAAGGGGATGAATTATATGAAAACTATATCCGCATGGGTTCTAAGGATGTTGTTCTACACATTCGACCTATCCGGACGTCGGGTACCATTGCTAGATGGTCACTTCGATTGGTATAGAAATTTATTTCTATGCTACCGGCTTAGGTTCGGACCTATGAGGTCACACACATTAGAGTTCATGATCCAATCGGATGGTTGATCAACGATTAAGAATCATTATAGGGTTAAAAAAAATCAATACGATTGACATTTAACCCAGTGCAAGTGTTGCAGGAGGATCGATTAGCAATTTGATTGCTAATTGGCTTAATTTGATTAAGCCAATGGGCTGAGATTAAGTCTAATTAAATATGATTTAATTAGATTTGGTTTGGGCTTGATTGGATCAAGTCCAATTGGTTTATTGGATAAGCCAAGTGCAAGGAAAGACTAGTCCTAGTTCAACTAGGACTTGGGTCAATCTAATTTCTAATTTGATTAGAAAATTAAATCAGATTTAAATCTAATTTAATCTGATTAAATTAGGTTTTTAATTAGGTTAAGACCTATTTTAATTGGGTTGATCTAATTTTGATTTGATTTGTTTGGGAAACCAAATTAAAACAAGTTATGAGACAGAATCCTAGTAGGACTAGGATTCCACCTTGCGCCACATAAACCTTCTCCCCGCCCTCTCTCTTATTCAACGCCAATCTCCACTTATTTTGTGCGACAAAAGCCCTCTCCCAGATATCTCCCACGTTCACAAAAGGTCTCCTCTCT
Organism: Elaeis guineensis; assembly: GCF_000442705.2. Taxonomy (NCBI): domain Eukaryota; kingdom Viridiplantae; phylum Streptophyta; class Magnoliopsida; order Arecales; family Arecaceae; genus Elaeis; species Elaeis guineensis. The sequence goes on from NW_027332421.1 coordinate 624,203, forward strand.
TCTTTCTTACATGGAAGGTGATTTGGATCAAATCTAAATGGAATAAGTTTGGATTTCGAATTCTATGAGATAGAGTTTTAGAAATCCAAAACTCTTTCAATTTTGCACCGAATTTATCCAATTTTTTTTTGGAATTTTTGTGGCTTTTAGGGTTTACATTTTACACCCTTTTTTGGTGATCCATGTACGAAAATATGGAGGAGGTGCTCAAGAGTTGGGCGTCCCTTAACTTGCCATGTTTGGATAAGCCTTGACTAGGTGTTTGACCTAGACAAGGACTCTATCATATCTCTCTATATAAGATGAGTTTCTTCGTAAAATTTTAAGGAGAGATAGATATTTGAGAGGCCTTTTTGCCATCCAAAAATCAGAGAAAAATACCTTTGGGTCGTGGAGATATAAAAGACGCAATTTGGGTGTCTAGAGAAAAAAAACGTGAAGAAGAAGAGGGTCTTCTTCTAGGGTTTTTATTTTCATATCTTTCCTCCTTCCATCTTGAGTTTCCTGAGAGTGTCTCAGATCTGAAACTTCTCCTTCTACTTTCCATCTTTGGAAGAGTCCAAATCAAGAAGAAGGAGGCACCTGATCAACCATCAAAGAAGGATCAGCGCAGTACTAGCATACTGTGCTGATTTCCTGAAGCAGGACTTCTGATCGAGATTCGTAGGCTCGTGTGGACGACTCCTAGAGGCCGGACGTGTGTGCGGCTTGCAACATCATCTTTAAGCCCGGATCAGTGAGGTTAGAGCATCTAACTTGCAAGGTAATAGATCTGATCTATTATTTAATACATACATTAGATGTAGCTAGTATAGAAACATGTTGATATGATCAACATGTAGTTCATACTATATTTATATATATTTTAATTTTTGATTTAATGCTATATAATAATCATGTAATAGGATCTTAGATCTAGGGATCTTCTGATCTTAGAAAATAAATTTTGATTTATTTTAGTCTTCCGCTGTATGATCTTGAAAAAGTTTCAAGATATAACCCTGAAACCCTAGATCTGGTTCCTTTCAATTGGTATCAGAGCCTAGGTTCTTTATTACATGATTATTTATACATGCTTAGATTATTTTTTAGATTAGATCTAATTTATAATCTGATTATTAAATCTGAAATTAAAATTTTAGATCAATCACAAACTGCAAGGTTGTCCTGCTGTAAGGTTTACCCCTTACAGTGCAAAGGTTGTCCTAGTTTGTGTAGATCTATCTTTAATCATAAATTTGTTAGATATGATCTAGATTAAATTTATGATTTATTAGATTTAAAAGATGTTTAAATCTGAAATAAAATCTCTTTGTTAATAATTTTTATGCAAAGAAATTATTTAAAGTTGAAATTGTTTCATTTACATGAACCTGTTTAGATTAGATCTAAAGTAGTTTCATGTTTATTTCACTTGCATCTTGATTATGAATCAAACATGCAATATGATTGGTAGAATCATATTGTAAAATTGTTTTACAAATATAAAAATTATTTTTTGAAAAGCCGAACCCAACCCTCAGCCCAAAACTTAATTAAGAATTAAGAAGTTGTTTGATTAGGTTCTAGGATTGTGAATTGAAGAACCTAAGACACAAATCATAACACATTGGGTTAATGGGTTAGTGGAAATTAGGTCCATTAATTGGGTTAGACCTATGGTTAGATTAAAGATGGACTTAATTAGAGAATTGACTAAATCTAATCAATTGTTGTCTTAGATTAGGTCAAGGATTCTCTAGATCAATTACAATAGTTGTAGTTGGTCAAGTCCATGTCTTTAACGAGAACCAAATGGACTTGATTCTTGGCTAAGCGGTCTAGCACGAACTGTTAGGTTGATCTAATCGAAACTAATTAAACCAGTTGGTGTCTAAGGTAAACCAGATCGGTGGTTTTTAATTGGGAGCCCGCTTACCTGGCCATTCATGATGGTGTCTAAGGCAAGTTTTGGCAGACCCTCCCACTGATCGAACTTACCTGGCCTCTTGGTGAAATTATGTTTTGATCGGATCACTTGAGTATTCGAGCTGACCCATGTCAGCTAGGTAAATTAGTGTGACTGATTTAGGTGCTCCTAGACCAGCCCTTTTAATGGTCTCCCTTAAGCTGACTTGGTGAAGTCAGTGGGAGATCATGATAAGCTGGTTCATCTGACCTCATCCTCTATATTATTTAATCCTCTAAAATTATTAGGTCCTTAAAATGATAAAGTTATGGAGATAACTGAGTCATAGCCTCCCATTAAGGTGTTTGATAATGAGTCCATGAACTCAATAATCATTGCAGACCCAAAGGCCTGGTGCTTGTTGACTAATGGAATTATCACTCATCATATGATGACTTGGAAGTGTCTCTCTAATGGTGGTTAGGTGAGCCAACCAAAGTTGGGCTTAATAATTCGTTGGTTAGATACACCAAGTATGATCATGTTAATGGTTGGACCTAACCGGATCCTTACAGTGGAGGCCAAAGCCTACTGATTAGGTTTTTGGGGCAAAATTAAAATTACTAGAAATTGTTTAGAGAAACAATTGGTTATGAACCTACCCTTAGATGTACATGGGTTGGCCAACCAAAGTTGGGCTTGTGTGCAGTCTAAGTGGATTCTAGTACCCGCTAAGGAATTAGGGTAATTCCTCGAGTTGGAGGTAGAGGCTACCAATTCGAATAAAATAGTGGGAGAAACCTTTTGATTAAAGTCCAAATCTTTAGGTTTAATGAATCAATTACTAATTAGGTTATGGTTCTCCTTTGTGCAAATATGGCCACTTCCCTATCGCTCCGATCATTGTTGGACAATGATAAGTTGGTGGGACCCAATTTCGGTAGCTGGTACCGAAAGTTGAAGATAGTCCTGGAGCATGAACGGATCCTATATGTGATAATGGATCCTGCACCTGAGGAGCCAGCTGTCAATGCACGTGGAACAGTCAGAGACACTTACCAGAAGTGGCTCAGTGACCGGACCACGGTGCGCTGTATCATGCTGGCTGCTATGAGCGATGAGTTCAGTCGCAGATTCGAGACGGCTCAGCCAAAGGACATGCTTCAAGTGTTGGAGGATGCCTTTGGCACACCCGATGACGTGGAGAGGCACAAGACTAGTTGTGCCATCTTCAACGCCAAAATGCGGGATGGTGCCTCTGTCACTGATCATGTATTGTACATGATCGAGCTGATGGAACGATTGAGCAAGCTCGGCTTTCCCTTGCATGAGCAGCTTGGGAAAGATGCAATACTGAACTCGCTGCCCAAGTCTTATCTCCCATTCTCACTCATTATAGAATGACAAAGCCTGAAGTAAACTACCATGGATTACTGGGGTTACTTCAGAACTTTGAGAAAGATCACCAACTCCATAAGGAGTCGGTGAACTTAGTGGGAGGTTCATCTTCTGGTTCTCGACCCTTTAAGAAAGGGAAGAAGAACAAGAAGAAGAAAGTAAAGAAGGTGCAAGTTCAGGCTAGGACAACTGTGCAGTGTCAGACCAAAAAGATCAAACCCGATAAGAGTCAAGCTGAATGCTTCTTTTGCAAGAAGCGGGGGCACTGGAAGAGGAACTGTCCCCAGTACATTGCCTCCCTAGACCCGAACAGGCAGAGAAAGCAGCAAGTTGTTGCTGGCAAGGTATTTATATGATAACTCCTTGTAATTTCTCTATTTGTGATATAACTGACTGGGTATTGGATACCGGTAGCCCTTACCATATTTGCAATTCGTTGCAGGGGTTGCAGGTCAGTAGAAGATTCGAGCAAGGCGAGAGGTTTCTGAACGTTGGAGATGGAAGATCAGTTCCAGTTCTAGCATTAGGAATCTTGAAACTTGTATTTGAATCCCATATCGTTGTTCTTAATGATTGTCATTTTTGTCCCAGTTTCTTTTTAAATGTCATTTCTGTAGGCCTTCTGGCTAAAAATAATTATGAAATTTCAATAAAGAAAAAATTTGTAATATCATTGAGAATGGTGTTACTATTTTTTGTGGACATTTGAACAATGGTGTGTATATGTTATCACAACCTGTTAATGTAGTCTATTCAACTGGCAAGCACCCTAGATTAGATAGTGTGTCAGATATCTACTTATGGCACTGTAGGCTAGGTCATATAAACAAGAACAGAATAAACAGGTTGACTCAAGAGGGAATCCTCGAAGTAAGTGATTGTGAATCACTTGCAACCTATGAGTTCTGTCTTCTTGGTAAAATGACCAAGTCACCTTTTACTGGAAAAGGTGAGAGAGCTACTGAGCTCTTGGGCCTAGTACATACTGATGTATGTGGGCCCATGAGCACCAGTGCTAGAGGTGGATATTTCTACTTCATAGCTTTCACAGATGACCTATACCTATATGGATATGTCTATCTGATGAAACATAAGTCGGATTCATTTGAAATGTTCAAACGATTCCGAAGTGAAGTGGAAAAACAAACTGGGAAGAGTATTAAAACTCTTCGATCTGATCAAGGAGGAGAATATCTTTCTAGTAAATTTCTCACATATCTAGGAGAGAATGGGATTCTCTCCCAATGGACTCCTCCAGGAACACCACAGCATAATGGTGTGTCTGAAAGGAGGAATCGGACTCTGTTAGACATGGTCCGATCCATGATGGGTTTTGCTAGCTTGCCGATATCCTTCTGGGGATATGCACTCGAATCGGCTTGTTATCTATTAAATAGGGTTCCAAGTAAGTCTGTAATTAAGACTCCATATGAGATATGGACGGGATGTAAGCCAGCACTTTCACACCTTAGGGTCTGGGGGTGCCCGGCCTATGTCAAACGATTAGTCACAGACAAACTTGGACCTAGGTCTGACAAATGCTCATTCATAGGGTACCCCAAAGAGACAAAAGGATATTTTTCCTACCATGCTGATGAACAAAAGGTGTTCGTCAGCCTTAAGGCAATCTTTTTAGAAAAGGAGTTCCTTGGTGAAGGAACGTTGCCTCTAAGGTTGAACTTGATGAAGTTCAACAGGTAGAAGGACCGACACCAATAGCTGAACCTGAGTCGGATATGATTAGATCACATTCGGAGCCCAATATACCTGCACCATTAAGGCGATCCGGTAGAGTACCGCGTCAGCCGGACAGATACTACAGTTTCTTGGTCCGAAACGGTGATCCCATCGAACTTGATGAGAATAATGAGGATCCGATCACCTATATGGATGCTATGCAGAGACCTGATTTCGAGAAATGGCTTGAAGCCATGAAATTCGAAATGGAGTCCATGAAGGTCAACGATGTATGGACATTGGTTGACCCACCTGAAGGGGTTAAACCCATTGGATGTAAATGGGTCTTCAAAAGGAAGAGGGGCGCAGACAGAAAGGTGGAGACCTATAAAGCCCGTCTGGTTGCCAAGGGGTATCGTCAACGTTATGGTATTGACTATGACGAGACATTTTCTCCTGTAGCAATGCTCAAATCCATTCGGATAATACTTGCAATAGCTGCCCATCTGGATTATGAGATCTGGCAAATGGATGTAAAGACAGCCTTCCTGAATGGAGAGCTGACCGAAGAGGTGTATATGATACAACCTGAGGGGTTTACATCCACAGATGAGTCTAAGGTGTGCAAGCTTCAGAGATCCATTTATGGATTGAAGCAAGCTTCTCGGAGTTGGAACATGCATTTTGATAAGGTGATCAAAATGTATGGCTTCATTAAGAATGGAGAAGAGCCCTGCATCTATAAATGGGCAAATGGTCCAGTTGTGGTATTCCTTGTCTTGTACGTAGATGACATTCTCTTAATCGGGAATGACATCTCCACATTACAGGGAATAAAAGTTTGGTTGTCATCACAGTTCTCCATGAAGGACTTGGGTGAAGCATCCTACATCCTAGGGATGAAGATCTATAGGGATAGATCTAAAAGGATGCTTGGGTTATCCCAGTCCATGTACATAGATACTGTGCTGAAGAGGTTCAGCATGGAGAATTCCAAGAAGGGCTATCTACCGATAGGCCAAAGAATTTCTCTCTCTAAGAAGGATTGTCCGACAACTCCTGAAGAGAGAGAGCGTATGAGTAGAGTCCCATATGCTTCAGCCGTGGGATCTATCATGTATGCCATGACATGTACAAGACCAGATGTGGCATACTCACTAGAGTAGTGAGTAGATACCAATCCGATCCTGGAGAAAACCACTAAAAAGTGGTTAAAGCCATCCTTAAGTATTTGAGAAATACTAAGGACCAATGGTTGATTTATGGCGAGTCAGATCTGAAACTTGTGGGGTTCACAGACTCTAGCTTCCAATCTGACCATGATGACAGCAGGAGTGTGTCGGGTTATATCTTTACTCTGAATGGTGGAGCCATCTGCTGGAAGAGTTCCAAGCAGCATACTGTGGCAGACTCTGTTTGTGAAGCAGAGTATATCGCAGCATCAGATGCCGCGAAGGAAGCTATGTGGCTGAGGAAATTCATCAACGAGCTCGGAGTAGCACCCTCCCTCGATGGTCCGATCCTGCTCTACTGCGACAGCACTGGTACCATAGCTCAGGTGAAGGAACCCAAAGCACATCAGCGGACGAAGCACATCTTGCACCGCTTCCACCTGGTCCGAGAGATCGTGGATCGAGGTGACATCGACCTTCAGAAGATCGACGGAAAGGAGAACCTAGCCGACCCCTTCACTAAAGCCCTGGCGATAAAGGAGTTCGACAACCACAAGTCGAAGATGGGTATTAGATACTGTGTCGAGTGGCTTTAGGACAAGTGGGAGTTGTTGGGAAATGTGTCCAAAAAGCCAATCGTCAAGCTGTTGATGGTTGAGCAACCAAGTATTGTAATTGATTTGTTAATAAATAAAACATATTTGGCATTTTCATCATAAGCTTTTATCTTCTAATGAACTCCATTGTTATGATGAAGTCCTTAGGACTATTTAGGTTCGATAAAGAGAGGATTTATCGATTAGTCCTTAAAACTGTTCACGACCAAATGATAGGCTGTTAATAAGGATGACAGCTTCTATCGAGCATAGGTCGCTGTAGGCCATATGGGTTGGTTGTCCTCTTAACCAAAGAGTGTGAGACACTGGTATGGCATACAGGTGAGATGTAAGGGTACATCATCATTGAACGTGACCAACTCCAGAGCATTCTGCTGTCGAGAATGTCTCTGATGGGATATAGGTATAAGTGTCCCTTAGACTTGAGATCACCTCAATGACTTGCAAGCAACTCACTGTGCTTTGGTACCGACTAACTGAATTTCTAATTAGGGATGAAAGCTTCTGGGCACAGTCAAGTACTTGTGAAGTCAGAGTGTGATCGAGATGGGATTGACCACTCCAAGAGTTGGAGAAGAATGAGTCGCTGTATTTCAATTTAGCAAAACCTTGGCCAGGGTAATCCATCAGATGGATTTGATATTTTGAAATACAATGTGGACAACCTGATTAGAGTTGACAGTTGAGCTCTGGGGTGTCCTATGATCATTTTGGTCAAGGGGATGAATTATATGAAAACTATATCCGCATGGGTTCTAAGGATGTTGTTCTACACATTCGACCTATCCGGTCGTCGGGTATCATTGCTAGATGGTCACTTCGATTGGTATAGGAATTTGTTCTATGCTACTGGCTTAGGTTCAGACCTATGAGGTCACACACATTAGAGTTCATGATCCGATCAGATGGTTGATCAACGATTAAGAATCATTCTAGGGTTAGATATCAATACGATTGATATTTAACCCAGTGCAAGTGTTGCAGGAGGATCGATTAGCAATTCATTGCTAATTGGCTTAATTTAATTAAGCCAATGGGCTGAGATTAAGTCTAATTAAATATGATTTAATTAGATTTGGTTTGGGCTTGATTGGATCAAGTCTAATTGGTTTATTGGATAAGCCAAGTGCAAGGAAAGACTAGTCCTAGTTCAACTAGGACTTGGGTCAATCTAATTTCTAATTTGATTAGAAAATTAAATCAGATTTAAATCTAATTTAATCTGATTAAATTAGGTTTTTAATTAGGTTAAGACCTATTTTAATTGGGTTGATCTAATTTTGATTTGATTTGGTTTGGGAAACCAAATTAAAACAAGTTATGAGACAGAATCCTAGTAGGACTAGGATTCCACCTTGCGCCACATAAACCTTCTCCACGCCCTCTCTCTTATTCAACGCCAATATTCACTTATTTTGTGTGACAAAAGCCCTCTCCCAGATATCTTCCACGTTCACAAAAGGTCTCCTCTCTTCTTTCTTACATGGAAGGTGATTTGGATTAAAAGGAATAAGTTTGGATTTCGAATTCTATGAGATAGAGTTTTAGAAATCCAAAACTCTTTCAATTTTGCACCGAATTTATTCAAATTTTTTTTGGAATTTTCATGGCTTTTAGGGTTTACATTGTACACCCTTTTCTGGTGATCCATGCATGAAAATATGGAGGAGGTGCTCAAGAGTTGGGCGTCCCTTAACTTGCCATGTTTGGATAAGCCTTGACTAGGTGTTTGACCTAGACAAGGACTCTATCATATCTCTCTATATAAGATGAGTTTCTTCGTGAAATTTTAAAGAGAGATAGATATTTGAGAGTCCTTTCTTCCATCCAAAAATCAAAGAGAAATACCTTTGTGTCATGGAGATATAAAAGACACAAGTTTGGGTGTCTAGAGAAAAAAAACGTGAAGAAGAAGAGGGTCTTCTTCTAGGGTTTTTATTTTCATATCTTTCCTCCTTCCATCTTGAGTTTCCTGAGAGTGTCTCAGATCTGAAACTCCTCCTTCTACTTTCCATCTTTGGAAGAGTCCAAATCAAGAAGAAGGAGGCACCTGATCAACCATCAAAGAAGGATCAGCGCAGTACTAGCATACTGTGCTGATTTCCTGAAGCAGGACTTCTTATCGAGATTCGTGGGCTCGTGTGGACGACTCCTAGAGGCCGGACGTGTGTGCGGCTTGCAACATCATCCTTAAGCCTGGATCAGCGAGGTTAGAGCATCTAACTTGCAAGATAATAGATCTGATCTATTATTTAATACATACATTAGATGTAGCTAGTATAGAAACATGTTGATATGATCAACATGTAGTTCATACTATATTTATATATATTTTAATTTTTGATTTAATGCTATATAATAATCATGTAATAGGATCTTAGATCTAGGGATCTTCTGATCTTAGAAAATAAATTTTGATTTATTTTAGTCTTCTGCTGTATGATCTTGAAAAAGTTTCAAGATATAACCCTGAAACCCTAGATCTGGTTCCTACATCAGGCACCTGAAGAACCTGCAATCAATGCTCCTCATGCTGTGCGAGATACTTACATGAAGTGGTTCAATAATCGCATGATTGTGCGTTGCATGATGAGGGTAGCTATGAACAATGAACTTAGTCGTAAGTTCGAGGATGTACAGTCTGAGGAGATGATTCAAATGTTGAATGAGTCCTTCAGCACCCTTGAGGATGTGGAGAGACATAAAATCTCCTGCACAGTGTTCAATGCTCGTATGCGAGAGGGAGCTTCAGTCATCGATCATGTATTATACATGATTGAGCAGATTAAATGCCTTAGCAAACTTGGCTTTCTGTTGCATGAATAGTTAGGCAAGGATGCTATCCTCAATTCGCTATCGAAATTCTACCTACCCTTTCTCAATCATTATAGAATGATGAAGCCTGCAATAAACTATCATAGTTTGCTAGGATTATTGCAGACTTTTGAGAAGGATCACCAGCTCCAAAAGGAGCCAGTGAATTTAGTGAGAGGTTCATCTGTAGGACGTCGATCCTCTAGAAGAGGAAAAAAAAAAAGATACAAAAATCCATGCTGTCGATCTTAAGCAGAGCAAATCGTCAAAAGTTGATAAGAGCCAGGCAGAGTATTTCTTCTGTAAGAAGCTGGGTCATTGGAAAAGGAATTGTCCTACTTATATAGCCACCCTTGACCCAAACAGGCCTAAGAACAAAAGAAAGAGGCAAGTGGTTGCTTCACAATGTATTTATATGATAACATCTTGTAATTTCTCTATTTGTGATACTACTATCTGGATAATAGATACCAAAAAGACCTATTAATATATGCAATTCATTGCAAGGACTGCAGGTAAGTAAAAAATTTTGAGAGGACGAGCGGTTCCTTAACGTTGGAGATGGAAGTCTTGTTCTAGTTCTGACCTTGAGAACTTTGCAACTTATCTTCGAGTCCAGCAGTGTCATGTTAGATGATTGTCATCATTGTCTCTCTTTTATGATGAATGTCATCTCTGTAGGCCTTTTGGCCAAACTTGGTTACAAGTTTATAATAAAGGATGATTTTTGTGATATTATTATGAATGATACTACAATTATGCATGGACAATTAAAACATAGCATATACATAATATCACGGCCTGTTAGTATAATGTACACATCTAGTAAATATCTCAAAATAGATAATGTTAGTGAATCCTACCTTTGGCATTGTAGGCTTGATCATGTGAACAAGAATAGAATTGACAGGTTGATCAAGGAATGTATCCTTAAGATAGATGATTGTGAATTATTATCTACCTATGAATCTTGTCTACTTAGTAAGATGACTAAGTCACATTTTAAAAGAAAAGGTGAAAGAGCCAGTGATGTCCTAGGTCTAATACATACTGATGTATGTGGGCCTATGAACATAAGTGCCAAAGGAGAATAGTACTACTTCATTACGTTTACAGATGATCTATCGAGGTATGGGTATGTCTATCTTATGAAGCATAAGTTAGAATCATTTAAAATGTTCAAACGATTCCATACTGAAGTAGAGAAATAAACTAGAAAGAGTATTAAGATCCTTCGATCAGATCGAGGAGGTGAATACCTCGTTAGTGAGTTTCTGACATATCTGAAAGAGAATGGATTCTCTCATAATGGACCCCTCCTGGAACACCACAACATAATGGTGTGTCCAAGAGGAGGAATCGGACCTTGTTAGACATGGTCCGATCCATGATGGATTTTTTCAGTCTGTCAATATCTTTTTAGAGATATTCTCTAGAGACTATCTGCTATATTTTGAATAAGATGCTCAGTAAGTCTGTCGATAAAACTCCATATGAGATATGGACTAGACGTAAGCCAGTGCTCTCACATCTTAGGGTCTGAGGGTGTCCAGCTTATGTCAAGCATTTAAAGACAGATAAGCTTGGATCAAAGTTCGATAGATGCTTGTTCATAGGATACCCAAAGAAAATAAAGGGTACTACTTCTACCTCGCTGTAGAATAAAAAGTGTTTGTCAGCAGCCGGCAATCTTTTTGAAAAAAAAAATTCTTGGTGAAGGAGCTAATGCCTATAAAATTGAACTTGATGAAGTTTATGAGGTGGAAGGACTGACATATATAGAATTGAGTTTGGTTGGTGAATCAAATTCGAAGTCAGTAGAGGCACTATTAAGGAGATCCGATAGAGTACCACATCAGTCGGACAGATACTATGATTTTCTGATTCGGGATGATGATCCTATTGAACTTGATGAGAATGATGAGGATTCGATCACCTATATGGAGGCCATGCAAAGGTTCGACTCTTAAAAATGGCTCGAGGCCATGAAGTCCGAGATGGAGTCCATGGAGATCAATAGTGTCTGGACACTAGTTGATCTGTCCGAAGGGATAAAACCCATACCTTCAGGTGGATCTACCAAGGTCCAGACTTGATTTGAGTGCATCAAGTCAATTTCTGGTCTCATTGCCTCTAACCATTTCTCAGAGTCGATATCTGATATCGCCTCATCATAGGTCTTGGGATCATCACCATGAACCCCATTTCCCGTGAGGAATATTTTCTCTACATCCTCTTGTATGGTACCTAAGTATCTTTCAGGAGGACGGAAAACCCTAGTCGATCTACGAGATGGAAGAGGTTGTGTTAGGACTGGTTTTGATTGATTAGGTTCCTTAGGTTCTTTAGCTCGTTGCTCTTGGGAGACATTCTCCTTGAGCTTAATTATTCTTCTGATGCCACCATCTTGAATAAACTATTTTTCAAGAAAAATAGTATTTCGACTCACAATCACATTGTGATCTTCCAAAATATAATAATAATATCCTAATGACTCTTTAGGATATCCTATAAATCGAGCTCTAAAAGACCTAAACTCTAACTTGTCCATCCGCTGTCTCTTGACATGAGCCAACAACCCCAAATTCTGAGATGATTCAGACTTGGCTTCTTACCATGCCATATCTCATACGGTGTGGTAGGAACAGTTTTAGAGGGAACCCTATTCAATACATAAATTGCTGTCATGAGACAATATCCCCAAAGAAATTCTAGAAGATCTGTGAAGCTCATCATGGAACAGACCATATCTAATAGGGTCCGATTTCTCCGTTCTGAAATCCCGTTGAGTTGAGGCATTCCAGGTGGAGTCCATTGAGAGACTATACCATTATCCTTAAGATAGTCTAGGAATTCTCGATTAAGGTATTCACCTTCTCAATCTGATCGAAGAACCTTAATGGGCTTTCCTGTTTATTTTTCTACCTCATGTCTGAATTCTTTGAACCTTTCAAAGGCTTCAGACTTGTGTTTCATTAGAAACACATACCCGTACCAGACATATCATCGGTAAAGGTAATGAAGTAGACAAAGTTGCCTCTAGCCGGCACATCAAATGGACTGCACACATCCATATGTACTAGGGCAAGTAGGTCTGTGGCCCTTTCCCCATATCCCACAAAAGGGAGCTTGGTCATTTTGCCTTGAAAGCATGATTCACAAACTGGATATGACTCGAAAGTCAACAGACTCAGTAGCTCAAATTTCTCCAATTTGTTAATCCTATTTTCTGCTATATGACCTAGCCTTAAGTGCCACAGATACTTATCATTTAGACTATCTCTAGACCTTTTAATTCCTATGGATTCATATTTTGCTCAATATTAAAAATAGATACATCAATATGTAATTGATAGAGACCATTAATAACAAAACCATTTGCAACTTTATTATTTTCATAAAATATGTTACAATGGTCTTTATGAAAGCTAATCACATAGCCTTCTTGTGCTAAACATGAAATAGAAATCAAATTCCTGCTTGCTGCAGGCACATAATAATAGTCTCTTAAAACTAAATCTAATCCTAACGGTAATCACAGAGGGTAGGTTCCTACGGCCACAGTAGCAACTCTTGCTCCATTCTCGATACGTAGGATCATCTCCCCATCCCCCAACCTCCTGCTCTCCTCAAGACCCTACATAGAAGTGCACAAATGAGCACTAGAACCAAAGTCAAGCACCCAATTGGATGCAGAAGAAACTGTAAGATTAGATTCGATAATGAGCATACCTCAGAAGGACCATCCTTCTTGTTCTTCAGGATGGCCAGGTACTGAGGACAGTTCTGCTTCCAATGGCCTTCTGACTAACAGTGAAAACACTTTCCCTTTTCAGAAGCCTTCTTCTTCATTCCTGTCTTCTTGTTCTTGCCATCCACCTTCTGCTTTTTCATGGACTTCTTTTTCTTTCCAAAAGACTTTTTCTTGGAAGAAATCTGCTCCACAGTAAGAACTGAGCCTTTTAAACCTTTCATTGAAAGCTCAGCCATAACCAGCATATTCATTAACTCGGCCAAGGTAATTACATCTTATGCATATGGAAGTTCATGATGAACTGACCATATGTATCAGACAAGGACTGAAGGATCACATCAATCTGAAAATTCTTATCTAAGATGATACCAAGCTTCTCAAGCTCCTTAAGATCTTTGATCATTGTCAAACAATGATCTTGCACTGACTGCCCATCACCCATCTTGGCCTTAAAAAATTTTTGATAGACTTGATACTTGGCCGCGCGACTCTATTCACCAAACAACTCTTGTAGGTAAGCCAAATTTGATGGGTAGTCAAAATATTTTCATGTTGGCACTGCAAATCATCAGACATTGCACCCAACATGTAGTACCTGACTTTGTTATCATCATCCGTCCACTTTTCCAGAGATGCTCTCTATTCAGCAGTCGGACGTGCTGGCATGGCAGGTGGGTCCTGGTTCAAGACATGAGTCAATTTTTTAGAATCCAGAATAATTCTGTAGTTCCTCAACCAGTCCTTAAAATTTGGTCCAGTCAGTCTATGAGTGTCTAGAATTTTGGTCAGGGGGTTTGAGGCAGACATGTTTCTTCTAGAGAGTCAAAAGTTTCTAGTTAGATTTTGTAATCAGACTCAACCAATTTGTTTAGGATTTTTATTTTTAAATAAATTAGGCTCCTACTATTTTTTCAGATCCCTAAACTCCCTTGGTAGAGATGTGAAAATCTCTGTGATTAGTGATTTCTAGTGGGTGGTGCAGTCTCACCGACTGGCTCATCACCTCACCTAACAGTTATTGGTGATAGGTCAACCGATGAGTGGATAACTCTTTCCAATGATTCTCTAATCATGGTGCACCCAAAATTTGATCTCTAATTCATGAAGGTCATCGTATCCGGGATATTGCTCCAATCCTTAGTTAAGCCAAACCCACCATTTGCACGAACTAGATTCCTGATTGGGTCCCTCACCGTATCCGAATATTGAGCCCAACCCATCCTCTAGTCCGTAGTATCCAATGCCTAATGGACATGGTTGCATCTTTTCAGTACAACTGAGCCACTGTAACTAGCCAAGAACAATCAACTCCGAAAGGGCCCGCACATCCACAATGGTGGAAGACCTAGACTTAATATTTTCTTAGAAAGATTTGATTTAGGTCTCTTTAAACTTGACTTGACATAGTCATAACAATTATGACTAACCTAGTGGCATGGGTCAGCTCGAATTGTTAGCCACCTCAAATCAAAACTGGATCGACACATATGGCCAGGTAATGAGACCGGTGGGAGGGATATGCCATTAACTCGACAAGAACGCATTCGAGTCGAGTAGCTCCCAATTAAAAATCAGTCGATCGCATCTGCCCAACTTACTTTAGACACCAAATTGTCGAACCAGAACTAATTGGGTTAGCCTACAATCCAAGCTCTAACCACTGAGCCAAATTAGGTCTTAACTTGATTGAGTCACATCTAAATGTGATTCGACCTTGATCCAGACTTAATCCTATTAGGCTAGTCAATTATTAGCTTTCATGATTCCACCTAACCAACTCTTGATTCGGTTTGATCAATCGCTAGACCTAATTGAGCTACCCAAGTCCAAACCCAATCTTATGAAAATGTCTTAGATCTGAAATTCTCAATTTTAGACCTAACTTAATTTCATAAGCTCAATACATTAATTAAGTTTGAGTTCATAAATAAAGCAGGTAAAATAAATCCTAGGGTTTCAGGATCTAGAGTTTTGCAGAAAAGTAAGTTTTGATTTCTGATTAAGGATGAACGCGCGGCACCCCTACACGTCATATGAACACCCCATTGAATGAAAAGAGAGGATCTTAAAATCCTACTTTATTCTTATGATTGGACAGCCATGAGGAACACCTTAATCAGAAATATAAATTTAACTACAAAACTAGTTAGATCTAAATTAACATATCACATATACAATTTAAGATCTAACTAATACATGCTTTGCATACATCTCATATATCAAAAAGTAATCTAATTAACATGCTTTCAGATCTGATACATCATATGTAATATCTGAAAAATAAAATTTAAATTGAACTATTCAAAATAAAAACTATTCTAGACAAGTTACTAGAACAATTCTACAACTAGTCTAGGCATGCAACAGATCAATTTTATGAAATAATTAAAATTTTATTTTTTATTTTTTGATCTGATTATAATAATTATAATATCAAAAAATATATAATAAATTATATTTAATTCATATTTTAATCTCATTAACATATAAAACTTAAGACTATTCATGGATTCAATTAATCCTAGTCTAGTTATGCATCTCATGCATGTTAGATCTTCTTAGATTTAATTTTAAATATTTTGATTTTAGATCCTATCATATCTGATGTGATATCTGAAATTATTTAATATCAGATAAATTAAAATTAAAATTAGATTTAAAATAGATCTGAAATAGAGCCAACAACCTGGCTCTGATACCACTTGAAGGAAAAACCGTCTTTTTTTGTATAGGATTTTCCAGATTTCATCAAATCTGGAGTGGAATAAATTAAAAAAAAAATTATCCTACACTATTTTAGATCTAATATCCATTAGATCTAATTTTATTATCTGATATTTAAAATCTAAAATTAAATCTAAAAGTATGAGAAATATAGACATACCTCAAGGGTAATCTAATTACCCTATAGATGATCGCAGCACTGCCTGAGGTTCTGATGTAGCCACACAAGCACCTGGCCTCTACCAGTATCCACTCAGGTAGGATCTAGAACATCTTCTCCTCATGATTCTATGCTCTAAAAATCAAATCAATATCTAATTTGAAAGTACTTCAGAACTCCTTCTGAAGTTGGAGCAGCAGCCTGTCGAAGATGTCTGTAGCCTTCTGTTTCAGGTATCACCACGTCTTGTACCTTTGCCATATGAACGTCCAACTTCTTGGACGTGAAGAAGGGAGAAAGGAGAGTAGGAGGATATGGAGAAGAGGGGAGGGGGTGGCAGCTAATGAGTTTTTGCATAAAACAAGTTCTATCTTGAAACCCTAGGTGCAGCAGGGTTTATATAGATCCTATATGCTCGCAATGCCACATCATTCGACCAATCAAAAAATTTTAATAAATTTTGAAAAAAATTTAATTGGTGGAGTGATGTCATCTGATCACATCAAATAAAAATCCTCATACTCTCTCCTATGTTGGTGCCAATATTGGATAAGCACAAATAAGGTGGCGCCAAAGAGTCCAAGTTTATCAGGACTCTTTGGTTCTTATCCATTTGGGATGCCCACTTAAATCCAATTGAGCTCACATCATAATCTAATTATGGTGTCTAATTTGAAGTGGTTTGGATATTTGGATACTCCACAAAAATCCTCCAATGAATCCTCTTCAGTTTAAGACCCATATGTCAACTTTTGACAGATGTCCTAAAATAAAATTGCCAGGTGCTAGAAATTAGCAGGTGTTGTCTTAAATTCATCTCATGAATTAAGATAAGCCTTTTCTGAGCTGGACAAGCTTCAATTAGATTGAGAGAAATCTTTTCAAGGTTCTCTAGATGAGCCAGATCACATTTGGCTCAATAGAGACAGAAAAGATTACACGTTGAGAAAGTTAGGCTCAATCGAGTGCTAGCACGATTTTCTTGAACCTAATTGGATCTTATCCAAATCAATTGGGGTAGCCCAATCGATGATATCCAGATCCTAACTCTTATTTGTGTGATCTAGTTAGATTCAATTCTGTATGATAATGAGACATGTCGTGATCTCATCATCGACATCATCGAAACTCCTTTTGATGGACCAGAACTCTTCTGATTCAGACAATTAGAATGATCGATCATCAAAATCATTCTAATTGCTCCCAAAATCCACCAGT
The DNA here is from genome assembly GCF_000442705.2 of Elaeis guineensis. Classification (NCBI taxonomy): domain Eukaryota; kingdom Viridiplantae; phylum Streptophyta; class Magnoliopsida; order Arecales; family Arecaceae; genus Elaeis; species Elaeis guineensis. Next base: position 641,625 of record NW_027332421.1, read on the forward strand.
GACACCTAGCAGTATATGATTGTAACCCATCAGAACTGAAGATGAACCTTTTGGTGTAGCTACCTGTGTGATTGAGTTCCTCTATCATGAGTCCCGACTGAATTAGGGTTAAGGTGAACTCGTCAAACCCAACATCAGTCATATGAATTAATCGATCGATCCGAGTCCGATGTGAAATCCAATGAAAAACTCTTTTCCATTATTTCACTCTACCATGGCCATGGGCTTAAGGACTCGATCTTTCGATCATCATAGGACTACTCCTCATCTATCGAGGTTGATAGATCCCATCTTGGTGCGATCTGGTTCCTACAATGGATATGCTACAGCCAACATACACCTCAGGATTCTGAATGGCTAGGAGATCGAGTTATAGTGTAGTCAAACTATAACACACTCAAGGTGAACCGTCGATGCACCTCAGGTCAAAGAACTAGACACACAACTGTAGCATCGAGCTAGTCATCGACGAGAAGGTAGACTTCCTTATGACTGCTCGAGGTGGTCACGCTCAGTACTCTCGTTCTCAATGAATATCTGTACTCTCGCTTCGATGTCTCCACACCGTAGACTCAAGACTCATCTATCCTAATGAAGCGATCATACACCAACCTTCTGGATCGATCACCATCCTCGTGATGATCCTATGGTCAGAAAAAATTTATGAGTTAGTTATGTAAATTCATACCCTAAAGTTTCAACTCTTGAAAATATAAATTTACATTCCCACTAACTCAAAGGATGTATCACAGACACAATGTACACAATGTGATAAAAGAGTAATCCTTTTATTCATTTATAGTCAAAATTATAAATTTGCCCTTAGTTCTGTACAGGAATGTGTCAGTCGATCTGGCATCTAGGGCACACATCTAACAGTAGCACCCTCCTTTGATGGTCCGATCCTGCTCTATTGTGACAGCACTGGTGCCATAGCTCAGGCAAAGAAACCCAAAGCACACTAGTGGATGAAGCATATTTTGCGTCACTTTCACCTGGTCCGGGAGATCGTGGATCGAGGTGACGTCAACCTTTAGAAGATTGACAGAAAGGAGAACCTGACCGACCCTTTCACTAAAGCCCTAGCAATAAAGGAGTTTGACAATCACAAGTCGAAGATGGATATTAGATACTGTGTCGAGTGGCTTTAGGATAAGTGAAAGTTATTGGAAAATATGTTTTAAATGTCAATCGTCAGCCTGTTGACGGTTGAGCAACCAAGTATTGTAATTGATTTGTTAATAAATAAAATATATTTTTGGTATTTTTATCATAAGTTTTCATCTTCTAATGAACTCCGTTGTTATGATGAAGTCTTTAGAACTATTTAGGTTCGATAAAGAGAGAATTTATCGATTAGTCTTTAAAACTATTCACGATCAAATGATAGGCTGTTAATAAGGACGACAGCCTCTATCAAGCATAGGTCGCTGTAGGCCATATGGGTTGGTTGTCCTCTTAACCAAAGAGTGTGGAGATACTAGTATGGTATACAGATGAGATATATAGGTACATCATCATTGAACGTGACCAACTCTAGAGCATTCTGCTGTCGAGAATGTCTCTGATGGGATATAGATATAAGTATCCTTAGACCTGAGATCACCTCAGTGACTTGCAAGCAACTCACTGTACTTTGGTACTGAACTAACTAAATTTCTAATTCAGTGATGGAAGGTTTCTGGGCATAATCAAGTACTTACAAAGTCAGAGTGTGATCAAGATGAGATTGACTACTCCAAGAGTTAGAGAAGAATGAGTTACTGTATTTCAATTTAGCAAAACCTTGGCCAGGATAATTCATCAGATGAATTTGATATTTTGAAATACAATGTGGACAACCTGATCAGAGTTGACAGTTGAACTCTGAGGTATCCTATAAGTATTTTGGTCAAGGGGATGAATTATATGAAACTATATCCGCATGGATTCTAAGGATGTTGTTCTACACATTCGACCTATCCGACCGTCGGGTACCATTGCTAGATAGTCACTTCAATTGGTATAAAAATTTATTTCTGTACTACCAACTTAAGTTCAGACCTATAAGATCATACACATTAGAGTTATGATCCGATCAGATGGTTGATCAATGATTAAGAATCATTCTAGGGTTAAACGATCAATACGATTGACATTTAACCTAGTGCAAGTGTTGTAGGAGGATCGATTAGCAATTTAATTTTTAATTAGCTTAATTTAATTAAGTCAATAGATTGAGATTAAGTTTAATTAAATATGATTTAATTAGATTTAGTTTGGACTTGATTGGATCATGTCCAATTGATTTATTGGATAAGCCAAGTGCAAGAAAAAATTAGTCCTAGTTCAAATAGGACTTGGGTCAACCTAATTTTTAATTTGATTAGAAAATTAAATCAGATTTAAATCTAATTTAATCTGATTAAATTAGGCTCTTAATTAGGTTAAAATTTATTTTAATTAGATAGATTTTGTTTTGGTTTGATTTTATTTGAGAAATCAAATTTGAACAAGTCATAGATTGAATCCTAGTAAGACTAGGATTCCACCTTGCACCACCTTAGCCCCCCACGCCCACTCTCTCTTATCTCATGCCCACTCTCTCTTATTTTGTGCGACAAATCCCTCTCTCCCAGGTCTTCACGCATACCCAAAATTTTTCTCTCTTTCTCTCTTACATGGAATGTAGTTGTGGATCAAGTCAAAGTAGGAATTAGTTTGGATTTCAAATTCTATGAGATAGAATTTTAGGAAATCAAAACTCTTTCCTTATGACACTGATTTCATCCAATTTTTTTTTGAGATTTTTATTGCTTTTATGGTAATAATATGCACCCTTTGTTGGTGGTCCACAGCAGAAAAAGGAGGGGACGTCCAAGAGTTGGGCGCCCCTTGTCTTACCTTGTTTGGATAATCCTTGATTAGGTATTTGTTGACCTAAACAAGGACTCTTCATATCTCTCTATATAAAATAATTTTTTTCATGAAATTTTTGTGAAACATAAAGCATTGAGAGACTTTGGGACATCCAAAAATCAAAGAGAAAGAGTCTTCGGGCATGGAGATCTAATAGACACAAAACTAGGTGTCTGGGTTAGAGCAAAGAGAAAAAGAAGAGGGTCTTCTTCTAGAGTTGCTGGGTTTATCTCTTCCCTTCCTCCATCTGTAAGCTTTTTGAGAGTGTCTCATCTAAAATTCTCCTACTTCTCATCTTTGGAAGAGTCCAAATCAAGAAGAAAGAGGCATCTGATCGACCATCGAAGAAGGATCAGCGCAGTACTAGCATACTGTGCTGATTCTCTGGACCAGAACTTCTGATCGTGATTCATCGGTACGTGTGGATGACTCCTAGAGGTCGGACGTATATGCAACTCATAACATCATCCTCAAGTCTGGATCAGCAAAGTTAGAACATCTAACTTGTAAGGTAATAGATCTGATCTATTATATTTTACATACATTAAATGTAGTATAGAAACATGTTGATATGATCAACATGTAGTTCTTGCTCTTTATATTTTAATTTTTGATTTAGTGCCATGTAATAATCATGTAATAGAATTTTAGATCTAGAGATTCTTTGATTTTACAAGATAAATTTTGATTTATTTTAGTCTTTCGTTGCCTGATCTTGAAAAAGTTTCAAGATCTAACCCTAAAACCTTAGATCTGGTTCCTTCAGGAGGTTGAGGAAAGGTGACATGTTCCTACGGGTTGATAATGGAGCAAAAGTTACTGCAGAGGCTATTAGCACTTATCCTCTTTGATTACCATCTAATTTTGGATTAAATTTAAAAGATTGTTATTTTATTTCTATAGCTAGTCAGAATTTGATTTCCGTGTCTGTACTAGTACAGAAAGATTTTGAAATTAATTTTAATAAAAATTTTATTCTATTTATTTATGAAATAATTTGGTTGCATGAGATCTTTTAATTGACAATCTATATCACTTGCATATTGATGTGAATGTAAATCTGAACGAGCAAATAGTAAGTGTCGTAGGTCAAAAGAGACCCAAAGATAAAATTAACCAGAAGTACTTGTGGCATCATAGACTAGATTATATTAGAGAGGATAGAATAAATAAACTAAAAAATGATGGGATCCTTGGCACTCTTAATCCAGAATCGTATCCAGCTTGCGAATCTTGTCTTCGAGAAAAAATAGCCAAGTTACCCTTTGTAGGATATGAGGAAAGGGCCACTAAGTTACTTGCCCTGGTACACACTGATGTGTATAGGTCATTTGATGTATAGACCAGAGATAGTTACAACTACTTCATTATCTTTACCGATGATCTATCTAGGTATGAGTATGTGTATCTGATGAAATACAAGTCTGAAACCTTTGAAAAGTTCAAAGAATTCAAAAGTGAAATAGAAAAAAAACTGATAAACCCATTAAGATTCTTCGATCTGATTGAGGAGGTGAATATCTTAGTCAGAAATTTCTCGGATATCTCAAGGATAATGGTATAGTCTCTCAATAGACTCCTTCCGAAACACCTCAGCTCAGTGAGGTATCTGAAAGGAGGAATAGGATCCTATTAGACATGGTCAGGTCTATGATTAGCTTTACTGATCTAACCTTATTCTTTGGGGACATGCCTTATTAACCATCATTCACCTGTTGAATAGGGTTCCATCAAAATCCATTCCTACCACACCGTATGAGATATGATACCGTAAGAAGCCGAGTCTAGATTATCTTAGGACTTGGGGATGTCCGACCTATGTCAAGAGACAGATGGTAGATAAATTAAAAGATAGATCTGTAATAGCTTATTTCATAGGGTATCCAAAGAATTCATAAGATACAACTTCTACTTTCTACAAGATCACAATGTGATTGTGAGTTAAAATATCATATTCCTAAAAAAATAATTTATCCAGGATGGTGGAGGTTAGTTGAGCTTGAAGAGAAAGTCTCTAAAGAGCAAAGAGCTATCGATCCTTAGAAACTCATTATTCATGAGCTAGTAGTAGACGTTCCTCCACCACCTCGTAGATCTAGCAGAATCTCCCGACCTCCTGAAAGGTACATGGGTATGCTTATGGAGGAAGTAAAGAAAATGTTCTTTATGAGAGATAAGGGTCATGGTGATGATCCTAACACTTTTGATGAGACGATGTCTGACATCGATTTTGAAAAATAGTTAGATGCTATGAAGTCAAAAATTTACTCAATGCACTTGAACCAAGTCTGGACTTTAGTAGATCCACCTAAAGGTATCGTACCCATTGGGTGTAAATGGATCTACAAAAAGAAGACAGGTGCTGATGGTAAGGTAGAAATCTATAAAGCTAGATTTGTGGCTAAAGATTATAGTCAGTATGAGGGCATTGACTATCAAGAAACCTTCTCATCCGTAGTCATGCTAAAATCCATCCGCACTTTGCTTGCTGTTGCGACTTACTATGATTATGAAATCTGATAGATGGATGTGAAAACTACTTTTCTGAATGCATATCTTGAGAAAGATATCTATATGGAGCAGCCTTTAGGTTTTCGTCTAGTGATGGTGATCACAGAATCTGTAAGATGCAAAGGTCCATATACAGATTAAAGCAAGCTTCTCAGAGTTAGAACCATAGTTTTGATGATGCAATCAAATCGTTTGATTTGATCAAAAATGAAGAAGAACCATGTGTATACAAAAGAGTCAGTGGGAGTACAATAATATTTTTCATATTGTACGTGGATGATATTCTCCTTATTGGGAATGATATTCCCATACTGATCACGATCAAAAGATGGTTGTCTAAAGAATTCTCCATGAAAGACCTAGAAGAAGCATCCTATATTCTTAGAATAAAGATCTATAAGGATAGATCTAAATGGATGCTAGGCCTATCACAAAAGCTATATATAGAGAAGGTGCTAAAGAGATTCAGTATGGAAAACTCTCAAAGAGGACTCTTACCTCTTAGGCATAGTATTAATCTTTCCAAGATGATGTGTCCGATCATATCTGAGAAAGTTCAGCACATGAGTAGGATTCCTTATACCTCAGCCATAGGGAGCCTCATGTATGCCATACTATGTACTCGATCTGATATTGCCATTGCTGTAAGTGTCATGAGTAGGTATCAGTCGAATCCAAACGAGGAGCATTGGATAGCTGTGAAGAACATCCTTAAGTACTTGAAAAAGACTAAGGATTTGTTCTTGGTCTTTAAAGGAGATTCTGAGTTGTGAGTCGAGAGGTATACTGACTCAAACTTCATGTCTGATCCTGATGATAAAAAATCTACGTCAGAATATGTGTTCGTTTACAATAGTGGCACAGTCAGCTGAAAAAGTTTCAAGCAACCCATCATAGTGGATTCGATCACAGAGGCTGAGTATGTCACTGTTTCAGATACTGCAAAGGAAGACTTCTGATTCAAAAAGTTTGTCATAGAACTTAGGGTTACAACATCAGATGCCATACTACTTTACTGTGACAACAATGGAGCCATAGCACTTGCTAAGGAGCTAAAGTCTCATCAAAAATCAAAGCACATCGAGCGACTTTATCATATCATACATGACATCTCGAAAAAAACATATCAAGGTGTCAAGAGTAGACTCCACAAATAATGTGGTAGACCCACTGATAAAGCAATTGAGCCAACCAAAAATAGAAATCCATCTTGAGAAAATGAGACTTAGATTAGTGGCCAATTGGCTTTAGTCCAAGTGAAAGATTGTTAGATGTATATCCTAGAAGCCAATATGGCCGACACATTATAATAAATTTAGAATATAATTTTATACTTAAAATATTGATTTGATCAATAAAAAGGGTAAGTTTATTTTTCATTCAAGTGTGATGTATCTTTGAATCATTCATAGAATTAACTTTCGATACATATTCTCAAAGAGTTAAGAATTAGAGATATATATCTAATTTCTAAATGCTCTTGGTCATATAATCATCATGAGGATGATGATCGATCTGGATAGACCGACGTACAGATCACTTTTTTAGGATAGATGAGTCTCTAGTCTACAGTGTAGAAATACTGGACGACGAGTACGGGTAGTTGTTAGAGAACAACTAGTACTGAGTATGACCATATGAGAAATCACTTAGATTTCTATTCGATCGTCAATAATTATCTCGATACTATAGTTGTGCGACTGATCTTTTGACTTAAGATGATACTAATGCTCGCAGTGAGGCTGTTGAAGTTTGATTGACACATAAATATGGATCTCAATGAGTCTTTGTAGTGGATGTTGGTGATAGTTGATCCACTGTAGAAGTAGGATGCGCATCAAGATGGAATCTATCGACCTTGATAGAGAGTAGTCCTATGAGATTTGAGAGACTAAGTTTGAGAGTCTGTGGCTACAGTAGTATAATTGATGGAAAAGAATTTCTATAAAAATCACAATGGGACTTGAGCTGATTGAATCTATCATATGACTGATGTTGAGGTTTGATGATTTATCCATGACCTGTCATTTAGTCAGGACTCACAATAGAGGGATTAAATCACATGTTAACTACACCTTGAGATTTATTTTGGTTCTACTAGTTTGCTACTATATACTGCTAGATATCACTGATGGATTGTGAGAGCTCACTGAGGTTGTTCTGGATCGATAATTCTTTATGAGTTAGAGTGAAATTGTTCCAACCTATTGAAAAGAATTTCTATGATATTTTGATAGAGATTATTGTATATCTCATTATCAGATAGAATTGAAACTATGGGGTCACACAATAAAGAAATTAGATCTGAAATTAGTAATTGGATTTATGAAGTGTCAATTGGGTTTAGAGAAATCTGATTGGATTCTAGGTAACCTTGCTAGCACATGGTTGGACTCAATTTTCTCTTTATATTTGGATTTCTTATTTGATAATATAATTCAAACTTAATTATCTATTAATAACCAAAATAAATTAGATTTATTGGACTCTAATTGTTAGGTGTCTAAGATTTTGGATCAAATGAATTAAGGATGCAAGTCCCTAATTAATTTCCTTGATAGTTAAGTTGGGGTGCCACCTTGATTTGATCAAGTTGGGCATGTCCCACCTTTAGAGGGCATGTGGATCCTAATTGGGGCATCCCATGGGTGCATTTTAGGGTGTGTTTATGTGAGTGTAAGGGCTCCAAGAGTTGGTGCCTAAAAGGATTCCTAAAGAAAGTTGAATAACTTGAGTTATTAAGAAACCTAATGCAAGTAGGACTTGTATTATGAGATTGAATAGGATTCAATCCTTATGGCTATTTAAAGGGATCTCCCCTAAGATCTCTAGGCATCCAAACCAGCAAGCCCCATGCCCCATAGAAAGTCTCCATGCCCTCTCTTCCTCTCTCCCTCTCTTCTCCTTGGACATCCATATGCCATCCTTTTTTGGGACATCCCAATTGCTTCCACGCCCAAGGCTGTTAGGCATCTCTCCTTTACTGGTTTTCAGCCTGTGGTAGTAGCACAAATCAAAGGAGAAAGGTAAGAGAAGAAGAGAAGAAGAAGATCAAGGAAAAAAATTAAAGAGTTGATCGCGATCCAGACTTTGTTCAGATTCGCAAGCTGAATTTTCTTAGAGAAGAAAATTCAATCTTAAGAGGACTGTTCTAGACTGATTCTGAGTAGATACCTATAAAGGTCGGGTACTTGCATGACTAAGAGAGAGCCTCTTTCCTTCCAGATCTAAATTTGAAGAAAAAAATTGTGAAACAGGTTTGTAATTCAATCACATGTTAAATTTCAGCATATGTACAATTTCAGCATATGAAGTAGATCTTTGTAGTTTATATTTTATGCATGCATGATATAGGTTAAAAGTATTTTAATCTACTTTTCTGCTGTGATGTTTAGAAAATAAAATTTTGAAATACACATGCATGCCCCTACATAAGAATTCCAACATAATTATGGCTCAGTAGTTGAACTCGAATCATTAGGTTGGTCAAATCAAAACTAATTAACCAATTGGTGTCCAAGATAAGTTTGGCATTCTGATCGATAGTTTTTAATTAGGAGTGACTTACCTGACCATTTTGATAGTGTCTAAGGTAAGCTTAGCAAATCCTCCCACCGATCTCACTTACTTGGCCAATTTAGTGAATTATGTCTTGATTTGACCGCTAAGTGATTCGAGTTGACCCATACCATTAAGATTGATATGTGTGACTGATTTAGATGCCAGTTCAACTAGCATGACCTTAATTCAATTCAATGATTTGGTGAAGTCAGTGGGAGGATTGTAGTTTACTGATTGATCTCTTCTCTTCTCTTAACTCATAAATTAAATCTTCTAAATTATTAGGTCTCAAAAATAAGCTAGTTATAGGGATAACTAGATCATAGCCTTCCATTAAGGTGAATAATAATGGATCCATTATTTCTGATTGACATTGCAGGCACCATCCATCTGATGTCCTATCTGAATGATAAGATTATCATTTATCATATGATGACTCTGTTGTACTATCTGATGATGGTTGGATTGATTGAACCATCTTCGGATCTGATCATTCATTAGTTAGAATCACTGAGTATGTTCATGTTAATGGTTTGACCTAACTGAAACTTTCAGTGGAGGCCCATCACCTACTGAAATGAAATCTGGGGCTAAATTAACTACTAAAAATTGTTGGAAGAAATAATTGGTTGAGAACCTATCTATAGATGCATATGGATTAATCGAGCCATCTTCGGACCTGTATGCAGTCTGTATGAATTTTAGTACCCACTAAGAGATTAAAGTAATTCTTCGAATTAGAGGTAGAGGCTACCAATTCGTATAAAATAGTGGGAGAACCTTTAGACTAAAGTTCAAGCCTTTAAGCTTAATCAATTCATAAACATAGAGGTCTTGAGTTTTTTTTTTTTTAGTTATGGCTAGATATCCGTTGCTCCATTCACTGTTTGACAGTGACTTATTTATAGGATCCAACTTCGATAGATGGTATCAAAATTTGCAATAATTTTAGAGCACGAATGGATCTTAAAATGATTATGGATCTAGCACCTGATGTTCCCACATCTAACACACATAATGCGATCAAAGATACTTATCAGAAGTGGCCAAATGATCATATCACAGTGTGGTATTTTTTGAGAGCAGTAAAGAATATGAATTTAGTTGTAAATTCGATGATGCTTAATGGGAGAAAATTCTTCAAATATTGAAGAAGTTCTTTTTACACCTTTGAAGATGTGTCTTCAGTGGGACAACAATTTTTTGAGAAAACAAAAAGAAAAGAAGATACAAAAGAATCGTGTTTGGGCTAATGAGTCCAAACTGACAAAAGAGTCTAAGGTTAACCTAGTCTGACAGAGTCTCTTGATCCGAATATACTAAGGAAAAGAAATCAACAAAGGATTGTTGGACAAAATATTTATATGATAACACCTTGTGATTTCTCTATCTATGGCACTACTGTCTCAGTATTGGATATCAAAAGTTCATTCAAATTGTTGTAATAACTTTAGATTAATAGAAAGATTGGAAACAGTAAGAGATTTCTGAACGTTGGAGATGGAAGTCATATTCCAATCCTGATTTTAGAAATCGTCGAGCTTATTTTCAATTCTACCAATATCATTTTAGTGATTGTCATTATTGTTTAATAATTTTTATGATATCATTATGAATGATGTCAAAATCATGTGGAGAACTGAGAAATGGCATTTATGAATAATCATAGCCTGTTAGTGTATAGTACACAACAATCAAACTCTTAAAGTAGATTATGTCCTAGAAGCCTATCTTTGGCAGTTTAGACTCGATCATTTAACAAGAATAAGATCAACAGGAGATAATTTTTGAAGTCAATGATTGTGAATCATTATCAACCTATCAATCCTATCTCTTTAGTAAGATGATCGAATCATTTTTTGCTGAAAAAGATGAATGAGCCAATGATGTTCTGAATCTAATACATACTGATTATTGGATCTACGAACATATTTGCCATAAATTTAGATTATTTGAAATCTTCAAATAATTCCATAATAAGGTAAAGAAATGAATCGGAAGAGTATTGAAGTCCTTTGGTCAGACTAAAGAAGAGAATGCCCTTCCGATGATTTTTGATATATCTAAAAGAGAATAGAATTTTCTTTTATTAAAATCGACTTTGTTAGACATAGTTCGATCCATAATAGGATTTACAAATTTGCCAATTTTCTTTTAGGATTATGCTCTTAAGACTCTTGTTATGTTCTGAGCTGGATTCTGAATTAATCAGTCGCAATGACTCCATATAAGATATGGACTAGGCGTAAGTCAATACTTTCCTACTTCAAAGTTTGAGAGTGTTCAGTTTATGTCGAGCATTTACAGACTGATTTGCTTGAATTTTGGTTCTATATGTATTATTTTGTAGGGTATTCCAAGAATCTAGAAGATATAACTTCTACCATGCTAAAGAACAAGTGTTGTTCGACATTCCTTTTAGAAAAAGAGTACTTTGGTGAAGGTACTGATGCCTTTAATATAGAACTTATAAAGTTCGATAGGTAGAAGAACTGATACAATCTGTTGAACCCATAGAACCAGATTAGATTAAACCTGAAATCCATTATAGAGGCATTATTATGGAGATCCGGTAGAGTACAGTGTCCGTCAGATAGATACTTCGATATCTAGGTCCGGGATGTGATTCTGTTAAACTCGATGAGAACAACAAGAATTTGATCGCCTACATGGATGCCATACAGAGATCTAACTCTGATTAGTGGCTTGAAGCCATAAAGTCCAAAATTGAGTCCATGAAGGTCAACGGTGTATGGACACTCATTGATCCACTCGAAGGGATAAAATCCATAGGGTGTAAGCAGATCTTCAATAGGATCAAAGAGCGCAGACGAGAAGATGGAGACCTACAAAGCTCATTTGGTTGTCTAAAGATATTGTCAACATTATGGTATTGACTATAACGAGATATTTTCTCCTGTGGCAATGCTAAATATTTCGGAGTTGGAACATGTATTTTGATAAGTAATTAAAATGTATTTCTTATTTTGTATGTAAATAAAATTTTCTTAATTAAAAATAATATTTCTTATATTACAAAGAATAAAAATTTCACTGTTATTATTATTCTCCATAAAAAACTTTGGAAAAAGCATCCCTCATCCTATGGATGAAGATCTATAGAGATAGATCTAAGAGGCTGCTTGAGTTTTTTCAGTCCAACATACATAGAGTGTTTATGAGTAGAATTTGTTCTATCATGTATACTATGTATGAGATCAGATATGATATACTTACTAGAATAGTGAGTGGATACTTACAAGATCCGAGTGAGAATCACTGGAAGGTCATTCTTATGTATTTGAGAAATACTAAGGATCGGTGACTCGATTATGGAGAATTTAACTTAAAACTTATGAAATTTGATTTCAATTTTTAGTTAGATATAATAATAGCAATAACATGTTGGAATACAGCCTTACCCTACATAATAGAACAATCTGCTGGAAAGATTCCAAGCAGAGCAATATAGCCAAATTCAAATTATGAGGCAAAATGCATTGCAGCATTCGATGCTTACAAGGAAGCTATGTGATTATATAGGTTCACTGGTAAGCTAGGAGTGGCACCTTTTGATGATGGTCCTGTTATATTGTGCAGCATTGGAGCCATAACTTATGCCAAAGAGCCGAAGTCCCATTAGTTTATTAGGCATTTTGCATCGCAACCACCTTATTCGAAAAATCTGTTAAGGTGACGTCAATCTTTAGAAGATCGATGGAAAGGAGAACTTGACCAACCCATTTACTAAAGTCTCGATATCTAAGAGTTCTGAGATGATAAATCGAAGATGGGTATATGATACTATACTGATTAGCTTTAGTCCAAGTGAGAGCTGTTGGAAAATGTATCCTAAAACTAATCATTTGACGATTGTGCTAATTATAATTATATATGAATTGATAAATAATAAAAATATTTGACCTTATTCATCATAATGTTACATCTTTTAAAGAACTTTTATATTGTGATGAAGTCCTTACGATTATTTTGATCAATAAAGAAAGATTTATCGTGCAATCCTTAAATTGATTTGCGACCAAACGATACACGATTAATAGGATGATAGTGATATCAAATGTAGGTCATTGTGTGTCATATGCGTAGGTTATCCTCATAACCAAATGATATGAAAATACTGATTGATATACAGATGAGATGTAGGAGTACATCGTCACTGAACGTAACCAACTGCAGAGCACTCTGCTGTCAAGGGTAGCTCGCAAGGGGTATGGGTATAAGTGTCCCTCCGACCTGAGATCACCACGATGATTTGCAAGTAACTCACTATACTTTGGTGTCAGACTAATTGAGTTTTTAATTCAATAACAGAAAGTTTTTGGATGCAGACAAGTACTTGTCAAGTCGGTGCATGAGTCAAGATGGATTGATCCCTCCGAATTAGTAGGAGTTAATGTGTCAATGTATTTCAATTTAACAAAATCTGGATCTGAATAATCCATATGATAGATTTGAAAAAAATTAAAATATAATATGAATGACTTATCTAGGATTGACAATTAAATCCTAAGTCATCCTTGAGCATTAGGATCAAAGAGATAAATTATACGATAACCATACGCCAATAGGTTCTTGAATGTTGCTTCGCCTTCGTTCGACCTATCTGGATATCGGGTCACCATTGCTAGATGGTTACATCGATTGATTTAGGAAGTTATTTCTGTGCTACTGATTTAGGTTCAAATCTATGGGGTCACACTCAAAAAAAATTTCTGACTAATCATGTGGCTCATCAATAATTGAGAATCGTTCAATAGCTTAATCGTCAATTCGATTAATGGTTAACTTTATACAAAAGTTATAATAAATTAATTCATCAAGTATCAGTAAATTAATAAAGAATTAATTAATAATTAAATTATTAATTAGTTTAATTTGATTGAGCAAAGAGGATTAAATAAAATCTAATGAAATTGGATTCAGTTAGATTTGACCCGATTAGGTTATAAGATGACCTAATCGTAAAGGGAGAATTGTCTCTCATTTGATCAAGACTTTGATTCAATCAATTTTTAATTTAATTAAGATTTGATTAAAAATTTATGAATCTAATTAGATTAGATTTTATATATTTTATTTGGGTAAACCAGATGTGATTTGATTTTGATTCAAATAAGAAAATTAAGAATCCTTATTGGAATAGGATTCTTCTCTCATGTGCCTCTCACTTTGATGCCATATATCCTCATACACAAATTATTTTTGTATGAGATTTTTTTATGCCAAAAAGTTCTTTCCCTTCTCTATCTCACATCCAAATTTGGATAGAATCAAGTTTTAAATGATATGTTCAAATCTGATTTGAAATAGGATACTATATAGATAATGTTTGACATTATCTTTAAGACCTTGCCGCCAACTTATTTTCTTCTCCTTGTATGTGCAATATTTTGAGGAAATTTTTTATGAAAAATTAGTTAGAGAATTAATTTACTATAGAAGAATATGGAAAGGGCATCCCATATTTTTTTGACATATTTTGGTATGAATTTTTGAGTAGGGGCGACAACACATCAAGAGTTCATGATCTCTATGGCTCTTCACCCCACCTCCTTACACATTGAAATAAAAGGAGTTTTATTTCATTCTTAAGCATGTAAGAGACCTAAGAGGCCTTCATGTTGAGAGGGATCTTGGGCATGGTTTCATGGTGTGAAAGAAGAGGAGAGTCCTCTTCTCTTAGGGTGTGCACAAAAATTAGGTTTCTTAGATTTTGGTCCTCAAGGTTTGGGAAGAGAGAAAAAATAAGAGAAAAATTATTTTTCTCTCCATTTTTCTTTCACCTCTTCATTTTCTCCAGAAGTCCATCTTCAATCTCTAAAAATATTTTAGAGATTTGAAGCAAAGATCCAGATAAGCCAAGAAGAAGGTCTTCACGTGAGCTAGCACTCTCGAGAACATCGATTAGATTGGAGCTTTGAGTGGATTTTCCGTAGAGACCGGATGTGTGTGAAAGAATAATATCTTATAAGTCAATTGCATATAAGATATGATTGGGTGTTTATAGTAATTTATCTTTTAGACTTATGTAATAGATATTTATATTAATAAAATAGGTATTTTTGATTCATTATATGCCGCATCTTATTATTTTTTAAGATTATAATGAACCCCATAGGTCTGGACAATGGTTTTAAGGTTGTGATGAGATCATGCCAGTGAGACCTAATTTTTTGATAGTCCTGATCTAAAATATTTCTAGTCATTGGTATATTGAGTCAGGGATCAATGATACTAGTAAGATTGACATGTCCTTTATATGCTCAGAAATAAGGATGGTTGATCTCACAATCACTTGTGTAGTGATACTAATACAAGGATATGGATTCTTATTAGAGAATAAATTTACTGAACTGACCTATGAAAGAATATCAGATGGAGTCTTATTTACATGTCAACTGATGATTCTTTAGTGGGAGTTGTATAAGTGATCCTTAGATCTGAAGTCACCATGGTACCTTGTATATATGGATCCATATTTTGGTTCACTACCTAACTTGATTCTTTGATTCTTATCTGGAGCATTCTGGATATGGTGAAGTGTATATGGAGGTTGTGAGTGATCAATAAGGGATCAGTCACTCCTAATAAGGGGAGCGAACATCCAATGTGATCTCATACGATGCTGATTCTGGAAGTCTTTGGTCAAAGCAAAATGATAATTAGAAAAGAATTTCTAATATATCATCAACTGAATCATTACTTTCAGATCAAGATACATATAGATAAGTGATTAGGTTGAAGAAACCAGATCTAGGGTTTCAGGGTTAGATCTTAAAACTTTTTCAAGATCAGGCAACGGAAGACTAAAATCAATCAAAATTTATCTTATAAAATCAGAGAATCCCTAGATCTAAGATCTTATTACATGATTATTACATGGCATTAAATCAAAAATTAAAATATAAAGAGCAAGAACTACATGTTAATCATATCAACATGTTTCTATACTGCATCTAATGTATGTAAAATATAATAGATCAGATCTATTACCTTGCAAGTTAGATGTTCTAACTTTACTGATCTGGGTTTGAGAATGATGTTGCAAGCCACACACATATCCAACCTCTAGGAGTCATCCACACGAGCTCACGAATCACGATCAGAAGTCCTGATCCAGGAAATCAGCACAGTATGCTAGTACTGCGCTGATCCTTCTTCGATGGTCGATCAGATGCCTCCTTCTTCTTAATTTGGACTCTTTCAAAGATGAAAAGTAGGAGAAGGAGAGTGGGTGTGGGATGAGAGAGAGTGGACGTGGGGGGCTAAGGTGGCGCAAGGTGGAATCCTAGTCTTACTAGGATTCAATCTATGACTTGTTCAAATTTGATTTCTCAAACTAAATCAAACCAAAACCAAATCAATCTAATTAAAATAGGTCTTAACCTAATTAAGAATCTAATTTAATCAGATTAAATTAGATTTAAAGCTAATTTAATTTTCTAATCAAATTAGAAATTAAGTTGACCCAAGTCTTATTTGAACTAGGACTAGTTTTTCCTTGCACTTGGCTTATCCAATAAACTAATTGAACTTGATCCAATCAAGTTCAAACCAAATATAATTAAATCATATTTAATTAGACTTAATCTCAGCCCATTGGCTTAATCAAATTAAGCCAATTAGCAATCAAATTGCTAATCGATCCTCTTACAACACTTGCACTAGGTTAAATGTCAATCATATTGATAGTTTAATCCTAGAATGATTCTTAATCGTTGATCAACCATCCGATCGGATCGTGAACTCTAATGTGTGTGATCTCATAGGTCCGAACCTAAGTCGGTAGCACAAGAATAAATTTTTGTACCAATCAAAGTGACCATCTAGCAATGGTACCCGATGGTCGGATAGGTCGAATGTGTAGAACAACATCCTTAGAACCCATGCGGATATAGTTTCCATATAATTCATCTCCTTGATCAAAATGCTCATAGGACACCTCAGAGTTCAACTATCAACTTTGATTAGGTTGTCCATATTGTATTTTAAAATATCAAATCCATCTGATGGATTATCCTGGCCAAGATTTTGCTAAATTGAAATACAGCGACTCATTCTTCTCCAACTCTTGGAGTGGTCAATCCCATCTTGATCACACTCTGACTTCGCAAGTACTTGACTGTGCCCAGAAGCCTTCCATCATTGAATTAGAAATTCAGTTAGTCCAGTACCAAAGTACAGTGAGTTGCTTGCAAGTCACTGAGGCGATCTTAGGTCTATGGGACACTTATACCTATATCCCATAAGAGACATTCTCGATAGTAAAATGCTCTGGAGTTGATCACGTTCAATGATGATGTACCCTTACATCTCACCTGTATGCCATACCAGTGTCTCTACACTCCTTGATTAAAAGGACAACCAACCCATATGGCCTACAGCGACCTATGCTCGATAGAGGCTGTCGTCCTTATTAACAGCCTATCATTTGATCATGAACAGTTTTAAGAACTAATCGATAAATCCTCTCTTTATCGAACCTAAATAGTCCTAAGGACTTCATCACAACAATGAAGTTCATTAGAAGATGAAAACTTGTGATGAAAATACCAAAAATATATTTTATTTATTAACAAATCAATTACAATACAAGGTTGCTCAACCATCAACAGGTTGATGATTGACTTTTGAGATATATTTTCCAACAACTCCCACTTATCTTAAATCCACTCGGCACAGTATCTAATACCCATCTTTGACTTGTGGTTGTCGAACTCCTTTATCGCCAGAGCTTTAATGAAGGGGTCGGTCAGGTTCTCCTTTCCGTCGATCTTCTGAAAATCGACGTCATCTCGATCTACGATCTCTCGGACCAGATGGAAGCGACGCAAAATGTGCTTCATCCATTGGTGTGCTTTGGGTTTCTTTGCCTGAGCTATGGTACCAGTGCTATCACAATAGAGCAGGACTGGACCATCGAGGAAGGGTGCTACTTTGAGCTCGAAGATAAATTTTTTCAGCCACACAGCTTCCTTCACGGCATCAATGCTGCGATGTACTCTGTCTCACAAACAGAGTTTGCCACGGTATGCTGCTTGAAACTCTTCCAGCAGATGGCTCCACTATTCAGAATAAAAATATAATCTGACATATTTTTGCTGTCATCACGGTCAGATTGAAAGCTGGAGTCTGTGAACCCCACAAGTTTCAGATCTGACTCACCATAAACTAACCATTGATCTTTAGTATTTCTTAAATACTTAAGGATGGCTTTAACCACTTACCAGTGATTTTTTTCAGGATCAGATTGGTATCTACTCATTACTTCTAGTGAGTATGCTACATCTGGCCTTGTACATGTCATGGTGTACATGATAGATCCGACGATCGAAGCATATGAGACTCTACTCATACGCTCTCTCTCTTCAGGAGTCATCGGACAATCCTTCTTAGAGAGAGAAATTCCATGGTCTATCGGTAGATAGCCCTTATTAGAATTCTCCATACTGAACCTCTTCAGCACAGTGTCTATGTACGTGGACTGGGATAATCTAAGCATCCTTTTAGATCTATCCCTATAGATCTTCATCCCTAGGATGTAGGATACTTCACCCAAGTTCTTCATGGAGAACTACGATGATAACCAAACTTTTATTTTCTGTAGTACGGGATGTCATTCTCGATTAAGAGAATGTCATCCACATACAAGACAAGAAATACCACAACTGGACCATTTGTCCATTTATAGATGCAGGGCTCTTCTCCATTCTTAACGAAGCCATACATTTTGATCACCTTATCAAAATGCATGTTCTAACTCTGAGAAGCTTGCTTCAATCCATAAATGGATCTCTAAAGCTTGCACATATTAGACTCATCTGTGGATGTAAACCCCTCAAGTTGTATCATATACACCTCTTTGGTCAGCTCTCCATTCAGGAAAGCTATCTTTACATCTATCTGCCCGATCTCATAATCCAAATGGGTAGCTATTGCAAGCATTATCCGAATGGATTTGAGCATTACCATAGGAAAGAACGTCTCGTTATAGTCAATACCATAATGTTGACAACACCCCTTGATAACCAGACAGACTTTATAGGTCTCCACCTTTCCGTCTGTGCCCCTCTTCTTTTGAAGACCCACTTACATCCAATGGGTTTAACCCCTTCAGGTAGGTCAACTAATGTCCATACTATTGGGAATAGTGTCCCAAAGTCAATCGTCAGCCTGTTGATGGTTGTGCTCTTTCTTGTATTAGTATATAAATTGTAAATTAATAAAAATTATTTTGATATTTTTCATCACAAATTGTTTCATCTTCTAATGAACTCTTGTGTTGTGGTGAAGTCCTTAGGACTATTTAGACTCGACAAAGGAGAATTTGTCATTTAGTCCTTAAACCTATTCACGACCAAATGATACGTTGTTACCAAGGACAACAATATTTATCAAGCATAGGTCATTGTGCCATATGGGTTGGTTGTCCTCTTAACCAAGGAGTGTGGAGACACTGGTATGGCATACAGGTGAGATGTAAGGATACATCTGCACTGAACGTGACCGACTCCGAAGCTATTTCTGCTGTCAAGTTTTGCTTCGATGGGATATGGGTATAACTATCCCTCCGATCTGGGACCACCACGGTGACTTGCAAGCAACTCACTACACTTAGGCACTGGACTACCTGAATTTCTAATTCAATGACGGAAGGCTGCTGGGTGTAGTCAAGTACTTGACTTGTCGGTGCGTGTGTCAAGATGGGATTGACCACTCCAGTTCAGGAGCTGTGTACAGTTGTATTTCAATTTACCAAAACCTTGACCAGGGTAGTCCTAGTGAGGAGTCATAGGATTGTTTGAATTGAGCATGATTCGAATGATCTGATCAGAGTTGACAGTTTAACCCTGAGTCATCCTAAACACAAGGGTCAAAAGGGATGAATTATACAGTAACCATATTCACGTAGGTTCTGAATGTTGCGATTGTGACTATTCGACCTATTCGAATGTCGGATATCATTGCTAGATGGTCCCTTCGATTAGTACAGAAATTGGTTCCATGCTACCGGCTTAGGTTTGAACCTGCGGGGTCACACACATTAGAGGTTCCTATCTGATCTGATGGCTGATGAAGAGTCTTAATGCTCGTGAACTATGAGTCTTACATATCTGAGACTCTATGATCAAGAATCAGGATTCTCTGATCACGAGTCCCACACATTTTGGGTATCGAGGTCAAGAGTCCCACTGGTTTGGGACTCTTCGATTAAGGTTTCATATCGATGGACTTTGATACCGGCTTGTCGATCGGATTTGGACTCAGTATTTATGAGAGATTTAATTAGTAATTTAATCACTAATTAACTTAATTTGATAGAGTAATTATTTTTGGATCAAGTTCAATTGAATTGGATTCAGTTGGGTTTGACCCGATTAGGTTAAGTGTTGACCTAATCATCGTAGTGGTTTGGTCTCTGATTTGATCAGGGGTTAGACTTAGTCAATTCTTGATTTGATTAGAATTTTATTAAGCCTAATTAAGTCTAATTATATTGGGTTTAAATTAGTCTAATTGGACCTAACTTATTTTAATTAAGTTGGTTCAATTAGGTTGATTTAAAATCAGAAACCACCTTGATCTCAACTCCCTGCGCCACCTCACTTCTTCTGCGCTCATTTGAATTCACGAGAGCAACTTCTCATGAATTTTCTCTCACGCAAGGGCCTTCCCACACCCACACTTGTGTACCAATTATTTGGATAAACTTGATTTGTTAGCCATTCAAATTCAAAGGGTGTTTGAATTTAAATGGATAACTTATCCCTCGCGCCTTCTTGCTTATCAATCTTATGCGCCACTTATCATACACGAGAAAGAGTTTCTCATGAAATCTCTCTACGTACAAAGAAGCCATGCCTCCTCTCTTCTCACACATAGAGTGGATAGGAATGAGTTGGTTGGCATTTGAATTCAAATTCGATTTGAATTCAAATGAGCAACCACTTATCTTTATCCTCTCACGCGGTAAAAATGCTGTAAAGACGCGGTCTTGCATCATTTTAAAAGGAGATAAGAGAGGGCATGCAAAAAGAGCATCAGAGAAAAAGGGTGGCATGAGAGAGGTTTCTTGCATGAGAAAAAAAAAGAAAAGAAGAGAAAAGGAGAGAGAAGTGGGTGCAAGCTTTTCTTGTGTACCCTAGGGTTTTGGCTTAGGGTTTGGGAAGTGAGAACGTGAGCTACGAGTATCGTAAACCCACCAAACTTTAGGGAGAACATCATCGACCTCTATATCATCTTTGCTGATGATCCAGAATATCCAAAGAGTCAGCAGACATCGATCGAAAAAGTTCGATCAACATCGGCTATCAAAAAGGTGCAGTCACAAACTAGCATTCGTGAGGAGCCGATCAGATCGGAAGCTTTGTGTGGATGATCCACAGAGGCCAGACATACTATGTGGCTGCACTATAATGATCAGATCCTTTCGACGGTGATCAGATTGTGGTGATCAACTATCCGCACAAAGGTAATGTGTTCTGAACACATAACAGTAAATTGTTTACTGTAAAAATTTGAATTTCAAATTTAAATGCATGCATGCAATATATCATATTTAGATCCTAGTATAGGATAAATATATATTAATTAATTAGATTAATTAATAATTTTTACTGTAAAATAGTGATTTTAAAAAAATTTTAAAATTACCATTTTACCCCTGCACTCAAATTTCACTTCAAATGGTATCAGAGTGGGTTCTAAAATATGATATATATATATTTGCATGCATAGATTAAGTTGTAATCTAAAAGTTTAAATTTAAAATTTAAAATTTAAAATTTAAATTTTAAAATTTATTCAAAATTCAAAATTCAAAAATTTAAAATTCAAAATTTGAAATTTAAATTTTGAAATTTAAAATTCGAAATTCAAAATTCAAAAATTTAAATTTTAAAAATTTGAAAATTAAAATTTAAAATTTGGTTGAAATTTTAAATTTGAAATTCAAAATTTTGAAATTTGAAATTTGAAATTTATTTAAAATTTGAAATTTAAAATTTTGAAATTTGAAATTTAAATTTTGAAATTGGTATATTTAGATATACTTGATCCAAGTAGCAAGTAATCTAATTGGGTTGGTTGCCATGATCGTCCGGTCATAGGAGAAAAGTAGGGTTTAAAGGCCCTCTCCTCCCATTCGATGGGGTTCTTCTATAGCGGTAGGGGTGCCGCTGTAATTATATCCCATGCAGATGAAGCAGCGAAAGGACTTAATTGTAAAGGTTCAATTGTAAAATTTATCATGAATGTGTTAGATTAGATCTAAAGAAATATTCTTGATTTATTTTGATTGAGTTATTTTCTGTTATGTAATTAGCAATAGGATTGCTGTTTATGAAATGTGCTGATCTATTTGTGAAATGAGTCAACATATTTGATGAACAGAAAATAAAACCTTTCAAATTTAAAAATTATTTTTGAAATACCAAACCCTGACCCATCAGCCCAAATACTTAATTAAAAGAATTAAGTGTTGTCAAGTTGGTCTAGAATTGTGAATTAAGACCTAAGACAATTGCATAAACTTATGGGTCAATGGGTTAGATGGATTAGGTCCATAATTGGGTTAGACCTAAGGTTAGCTTAAAGAAATGGACTAAATTAGAGTAATTGGTCAAATCTAATCAAAAGTTGAATTAGATTAGGTCAAGGATACTCTAGACTCAACTTCTATAGTTGTAGTTGAATGGGTCCATGTCTTTAACTAGACCAAGATGGACTTAATTCATAGCTACGCGGTGGAACCCTATTTACTAAGTTGATCAAATTAAAACTAATGAACCGATTGGTGTCTAAGGTAAGTTTGGCAATTTGACCAGTGGTTCTTAAGTGGGAGCTACTTGTATTGATTCGATCTCTGACGAGTTAATGGCTTATCCCCACCACTGATCTCACTTACCTGGCCAACCTAGTGAGTTAGGTTTTGATTAGATCACTTGGTGATTAGGGCTCACCCATGTCATTAGGTAAATCAATGTGACTGATTTAGGTGCTCCTAATGCCGGCTTTAATTAAATCCTTTATAATCTGACTTGGTGAAGTCAGTGGGAGGATTAAAATTGGCTGGTTAATTTCTTCTCTTCTATCCTTTAATAAAATCCTCAAAAATTATTAGGTCCCTAAAATGATTAAGTTATAGTGATAACTAAGTCATAGCCTCCCATTAAGAGTGATAATGAGTCCATTAGTTTAATAATCACTGGAGGCCCAAAGGCCTGGTGCTTATTGACTAATAGAATTATCATTCATAGTATCATAATTTGGTTTAGTCTTTTTGATGGTGGTCAGGTTGGCCGGTCAAAGTCGGGCCTGATCATTTATTAGTTCGATTCACCAAATCAAGTCATGTTAAAATCTTTTCAGTGAAGGCCAAAGCCTACTGATTAAGTTCGGGGGCAAAATTAAATACTAGAAGTTGTTTAAAGAAATAACTGGTTATGAACCTACCCATAGATGCACATAGGTTGACCAACCAAAGTTGGGCTCGTGTGTAGTCTGTGTAGATTCTAGTACCCACTAAGGAATTAAAGTAATTCTTCAAATTGGAGGTTGAGGCTATCAGTTCGTAAAAATACTGGGAGAAACTTTAGACTAAAGTCCAAGTCTTTAGTATTAATAATTTATATACTAATAGAGGTCTGATTTTTCTTTATGCAGCTATGGCCACTACCCTGTCACTCCGATCATTATTAGATAATGACAAGCTCATGGGATCTAATTTCGATAGCTGGTATCGAAAATTGAAAATTATCCTTGAGCATGAGTGGATCCTTTATGTAGTAACGGATCCGACACCTGAGGAGCCAACCCAGAATACTAGAGGGACGGTCTGAGACACTTACCAGAAGTGGCTCAACGACCGTACCACCATTCGATGCATAATGCTGGTGGCAATGAATGATGAGTTCAGCCACAGATTTGAGAACGCCCAGCCGCAAGAGATGCTTCAAATGTTGAACGACTCCTTTGGCACGCTTGACGATGTTGAAAGGCACAAAACTAGTTGTGCCATTTTCAATGCTCGGATGAGGGATGGGGCTTCAGTCACTGATCATGTACTGTACATGATTGAAATGATTGAGCACCTAAGTAAATTGGGCTTTCGCTTGCACGAGCAGCTCGGTAAGGATGCGATCCTTAATTCTTTGCCCAAGTCCTTCCTCCCCTTCCTTACTTATTTTCGAATGACAAAGCCTGCAGTGAACTACCATGGCTTGTTGGGGTTGCTGCAGAACTTTAAGAAGGACCACCAGCTCCATAAAGAGTCGGTGAATATTGTGGGAGGGTCTTCTTCTGATCGTCGATCCTTTAAGAAAGGGAAGAAGAACAAGAAGAACAAGAACAAGAAGGTGCAGCCGCATGCTGGGATGTTTGCACAGGGTCAAATCAAGAAGCGCAAGCCTGACCAGAGCCAGGTGGAGTGCTTCTTTTGCAAAAAGCAGGGGCACTGGAAG